>NW_028280878.1:407500-567500 GCF_059751285.1 Brachycentrus maculatus | reverse complement strand
GAGAGGGACTATATTAAATGCATATTTATTAATAAATAAATTAAATAATCCGGTAAGGATCTTGCATACATCGAAATAAAGTGTCTCTGCTAAATTAAAGCTTTTCAAATCTAGCCATAAATGGCTCTAGTGAACTCACACCTATGACAGATGACAGGTGTTAATTGTGTCAAGAAAAATACGATTTTATTGAAAAACATTTTAACCGTAATGGCAGAGCCATCTGTTGAAAGTAACAATAACACACGCAATACTAAATATTGCTCATGGCGGACCGCATGCTTGATACTGCTGTCATATAGCGTTTTTAATATTTTGTATTGGATTGGTGTTTAATAGATTTTTTTGTTGTTTCACATTGTGAAACGAAACATTAATGTGTGTGTGTGTGTTTTTTTTAAGAGATATACTTTTGTTTTATTAATAACAACAATACTTACTTCACTTTCATACTATTTCTGTGAGTCTAAGCGGATCATTATTAGAAATGGGTATCAAATTTTGGTAGAGTGGGTTCGAACCAAGAAACTCTTAAGAGTCCGCGACGCTGACCACAACCCGTCACACACTGTATTTTCCATTTAACTAGATTAAGCAACAGGTAGAACTGTCATAAAATGTAAATCTTCAAAAGTCAGCAGAAAATAAATATTTCCATGATGCAAGTTTCACTCACCGCTACCGTAATAAAATAGCTGAGCCGTACGCTATGAGATGCGCTAGGCGCACGATAATTTTTCTAAAATTAAATATGAATAAAACACATGCGAAGTGGGTAATTCATCCTTAGCCTTCAGCGCACTGTGACCCAATTTCACGAGCTTTTGAAATTACGAGTTGGTATTTCATGACAGTCGACTGGTTGGTATGATTTTATTGCGGCATTTAAAATGACGTGGTGACAAGCTTTTTTTGTTAAATGCTGTCCAGGCGGTCGATTACATTGGATGGATAACGAGTTAACTACCAAGTGCGGATAGCTTTAACGATACTTCTGGACTTTAATGTTTAACGACTTTTGTATATTAAAACCGTTTAACCGTATATATATATATATATATATATATATATATATATATATATATATATATATATATATATATATATATATATATATATATATATATACATATATATATATATATATATATATATATATATATATAAGTAAATAAAAATAAAAAAACAAATCCTACTCCCTCTTTAATCTTCAACGTCCCAAGGACTCAAATCTTATTAAAATCACCGTGTATGAATTAGCTTCATACACGGTGTTTGAAAATGATACGGAATGCATCGAAACACGTGTCGCAATAGATTTGAAGAAAAAGTGGTATTTACAAAGTAAAATATAAATTAAAAATGGATAGTTTGTTACATGGATAATTTACCACTAATTGATTGCCTATATGTATATATATATATATATATATATATATATATATATATATATATATATATATATATATATATATATATGTATATATATATACATATATATATATATATATATATATATATATATATATATATATATATATATATATATATATATATATATATATATATATATATATATATATATATATATATATATATATATATATATATATATATATATATATATATATATATATATATATATATATATATATGTATATATGTGTATATATATGTGTATTTCAGTGAACATTAAATAATATTACTGTACATACATTATGTATGTCTTGGCCAATTAATGTAGGAGTAAGGCTTAGGACCCGAGAGTCATCTCTGGTAACAAAATAATTTACTGCGTTGTGCAAAAGGATAATAATTTTCCCTAGGACTGCAACCAAACCGTTAGATAAACCGATAATTAGATGCCATTGATCATGCGCAGTCTCGAACCGGAGACATTTATCTAGCAGACGGACGGGCGGACACACACCCTCCCACGCGGTAGCCAACACTTATTCACACCATGATAATTTACAATTCAATTTAGAAAATATTCCAACTACATAAATCAGTTTTCAGCTGAGTGCCAAAAATCGGCGATTATTAAAGTGAAAAATACAAAATGTCCATTTTGCGCCAGAAAAAAAGGGTATGAAATAAAATTAACTAAAATAAAAATAAATCTTAATTAGAGATAATCTAGTAGTATTTAAACACACTCAAAATGTTATAAAAAAAATGTCAAAAACTGGTCAAATTATTGGGTAAAATAAATTTGAAAATGATGTTTTCAGGCATTTCTCTAGTACGTGAATATAATCCAGGATTCGGACCTCACATACAAATAAAAGAATCTCTGCTTAATAAAAGCTTGCTTCATCCCACCATAGATGCCTCTAGTGAACTCGCACATACTCTGTTATAAGTTTGATCAATATATCTTCAAGTTTGAAGAATTTGAGTAGTGTGGTTGTCAATCATGGGTAGAATTGTTGAATGTTACACGTGTGTAAAGTGATCACTTAACCAGCCTATGACGGTCGTAAATCCCGTAAATGCCCAAACATCCATATTCTTCATGTTGAGATGTCAAAAAATAATATGTTTTATTTATATTTAATTTTAAAGCTACTATTAACCTACCTACCATTAAAGACATCAAAGTTTAATTTGCAATTTTTCTATTATGCATTAAGGTGGTTTTTCAGCCAAAGTATATAGGCAAGTTTTGACTATGAAACGGTCTTGTGGGTTTAAAGAGTTTGGGAACGACTGGTTTACAGCATACGGATTGTTCTCCTTGAAAGTTATTGAAAAGAAATACTATATTGTCATTCTTAATGGGTGTCCGACATACGCAGGGATATATCTCTGACCCCGCTGCAAGAATACAGACTAGATGCACCGACACCCATGTACAATAATGTAGTATGCTGAGCGCACGCGATGCACTCTGGAACAATCCCACACCTCGCAATCAAACGAGAGCTTGAAACATAAGACCGGTACTTAGGTGCAAATGCTTAACAAAACAAAGCCGCAGTCCTTCGTTATCGCATATTGTTTATTTATTTCACACATGTGAGATCGTTCCCTGAATTACAAATTCATGTGAATGTAACCACTTCTTGGTAGGGACGTGAATAATCGGTCACGATAAAACCGAATCTTTTTTTGAAATGACAAACTGTCAAATGTTGATGTCAGACTGTTTCATTAGCAGTTTATCGGGACTTTTTGTCTATTTTGTTTTTGTATGATTTATTTGTTAACTAAAGATAAAAACATTTTTTTAACTCTTTGCAAGTACAGATTTGTAATGACTGTGGTCCCGTGGTTGGAGCTGCGAACTCTGAGTCAGAGTTCTGGGTTCGAATCCACTCTACCACAATATGACCACAATTCTGTGATTGCGCAGAGTTTCCATTTTTTTCTTTATTTATTGTTGTATTTTTATTAATGGCTGTTTAGGCCTACAAAAAGTATAAAAATTCATATGTGCGTAAATAATAAATATACAAAATAAAGAAGTCATAAACATTTTAAACTATTCAATCGAAAGGAATCACCTGCTTAAAACAAATCAAATAATAATAAAAAATCCTTGTATTTTTAACTATATACTTTTATCACTATTTTTTATTTTTTTTGAAAACTGTTTTTATTACACTTCTTCCTCATTATACATAATACTAGGCCTCGTACCTCAGCCGTTCGCGCTATGAATTAGAACGTTTGAGAACGTTTGAGCCTTAAGAGAACCTCATCCCCCAAACCGCCTTCTTAGAAGTCTCACGGTTACCGATCATATTTAATAGTCATTATAATGACATAATAGTTATTTATCACAAAGCTGAATGAAGAGCGTTAATCGATAGGTCATTTCTTTAACCGGTTATCAAAGATCGACCATTGCTATTAATTCATCATGGTCATCACACGTGTTGCTTGAGTTCCCATAAAACGACAACACCAAAACTACACTATTACTTTTTAATATACCATACCATATATGTGGGTTACGTTACTATAAAATGTCTAAATTATCAATAAATTATTAATCTTATAAATTTTTAATCGATTTTTTATTGTAGAAATATATTCCTGTATAGCAATTTTGTTCAGTTAAACATGATATTCCGAGGGTTACTCTTATGCGAATGTCAAAAATAACACTAAAAGAAAAAACCAAAAAAAAGAGTAACATGTATAATATCTGAAGTGTAATTCAAAAAATAAAGTAATTCGAGTTACTTACAGTTGTGTCGATAGATATTTCAAAAATATTTTTATTTAATTAATCGATTCTTAGATTATGTAAAATATCATCAAAAATAAAAGAATCTGGAATCAATTTTTTTTTATGGTAACTTATTTTATTGAACACCTACACCACCTTATACGGCATAAATCACGGAAATATATAAATATATTAATTTCTACTAAAAAATATTTAAAGCTGTTTTGGGGACGGAAATAATCAAAAACGTATTTTAGTGTCTCCATAAAAAAATAAAGATTTATATCCGTGTAAATAATAGCCCACTAAAACAGAGGCGCTTTGAGATATTTTGATAATAAAAATCATCTTTGTTTTCAATCTCCATGTTACGCTGTAACTAAAATGAGTATGTGTTGTAGGTGCACGATACGAGGTTCTCCCGTTACTCCCACGGAGTTTATGTATTTCGATATTTATGGCCAATCCATAAAAAATGTAATCATTTCTTTATTTAGTACGCTATGAATTACATTTCTTTTAAACAGTGGCATCGACATAAACAAAGGAGGGTATTATATTACTCGCTTTCGTGTTTGTTTAGAATCGTGGTGACCATGTAAGCCCGACCACCTACGTTAATCCTAAACTAACCACGGAGAGCCCTTATAAGGACGGCTACATTTTATTTCAGTGCCAGGAGCGAAGAAATGATGAAGAGATCAGCTTTGTCTGTTTTCTGTTTTACCAGCACTAATAACGAGTAACGAGACACATTGGCTCAGCCAGTCCTAAAATTCTGTGATTTATGGAATTTCGTAATTTATCGCTGATGCACCCCGGGTAGATGAAACATAATATTATCTACATTTATACGTCACGGCGTCATGAAAACAAAATTGAATTCGATGAAAAATGCAAAAAATGTTATAACAGGTTTTAGAACATAATTTCTGATTAATGTTTTGTTATGTTGTTGGCAAAGAATTGTCTTGATAAAACTTGTTTTAAAATATACAAGTTTTACAAATTAATTTTTGAAGTTTTACATTATTTTCTTCAATATATTATTTATATTTCCAGAGTTCGACATAACAACGATATATTAAATAATGCAACTCTTAATTCAACCCAAAATCAGTACTTTTAAGAAATAAATACATAATAATAATTGCTTTCTACATATTTAATTCTCTTGATAAAATTTATTTTATCTTCTTTTGAAAATATAATATGATTTGAAAAAAAAACATTAGTTTTAAATTACTTGTTTTTTATTGTATTATTAAATTGTTAAAATTTAAATATATGATAAATGAGAGTACGGAAAAAATATATACGGATATATTGAATTTTCCATATTAAAAAAAATCCTACATTGCTCAATAATTTCGAACTCTTTTGAAAGTACAAAAGATGTAGAAAATGCTTAAAAAAGAAGAAAAAATCGTAACAATGACAAATTAAGTGAGATTCTGTGGGATAAACTGCGTTCACATACTTTCTGATATTAATTAATGTTAACATAGTATATTTTTCAAAGAAGTTTACAAAAACAATTTTTATTTTTAGTTAATACGATAATAGCATATTGTCATATTTAAACATTGTTTTCAAAGAAAACAAGATACGGAAACCATTGCACATTTTGATTACTTGTTTTTCCTTGAAATTGAAACACAAATTAAGAAAAATATTCTTCAAAAACGGTTTATTTGTGGCTTTTGAAATTAATGACGTACCACCCAAAAGAACATTTATTTCCAGGTTATCTACAGCAAAGCAGGAAGCACGTGTATCATATAATATATTTGTCACGTATAATCATTCATTTCTGAAACGCCCGCAGCTGGAGTCATTCCCGACTTCATAAAACTGTTAATTTTTCTCGTGTCGCCACCGCGGTATCGAATTCATCAGGGAATCGTGCTTCCTGTCAAAGTGTCAAAGGGCGTTTACAGTGAACGAGACATCCCACTCGTCATCATGCGCTCCTGGTAACAGCTATGAAATATTTACCATTCAATACCCGCAAACTGGTGATGGAAATTGAAGAAATAATATTGTATCACATTTCACATGACTTTTTTTGTTTTGTACAGATGTAATAAGTCTAAAAATAAATACCCCAAAATGATTGTTTTTAATACATTTGTTCTCTTTTTTTAATTTTTTTTTTTAAATAATTTATATTTGAAGCACTTACTTTGTGATTTTTCATTTTATAATTAAAATGTGACATGCTTTTAAAATCAAAATAAGTTACATTTTAATTATACTTTTTTATACTTACGTACTTTTTTATACTTATGCGGAACTAGTTCGCGTGATTTAAATAAAAAAAAAATTATTTTAAACAAAATATCATGCACTCCTGGTAATACAATCTATTAAATAAGCCTTTTTTTTTGTTTTATAAAGATGGAATAAACCTAACAATAAACATTTCAATATGTTTGTTTGAAATATAATAAACAAAAAAATCACTTTTTACGAGACTAAAAATTCGAAACTGGTTCGTGTGATTTAAATAATTATGACATTTTTTAACAAAAATTTAACATTATTGATGTTTTAATAAGATCATTATACCCTTTGCAAAAACTCGATGTTTTATGGGTTCTATAAATAGTATATGGATAAACCAGGAGGTATACATACACATACAATGTGTATTAATTGTGCGAGGTTTATTTCGCCCTTTTTTCTACTGTTAATCTCTGTCTGAGATAGATCGAAAATCCCCGATCGGCAGTTTCCCATACTCGAGACTCGAGAAGTAGTAGTCAGTAGTTAGTAGTCAATCGACAATTCTTCGAGAATAGTCCAAGTCATGAGATTTACTTTCAATCGTTAATATGAAAAACGCAAGTTTCACTTTAAAACCATAAGTATCCATTCGTTAGAGATGTTTCTGTTTTTTCTTAGGAAATTTTTATTTACCAACTGTGAAAATGAATAAGATAAAAACGTTAAGATTAAAATAATATATCGTGTTGAATTCCAGCGTATTCCAGATATTTTGAATGAAATACGGTTATTGTTAGTAAATTCATTCAATTGCATTTTATGTATTTTTAGTAAAAATTCAATAAACTATGAGCGATCCTTATCCGCAAACATGGCACTGCAACATAAAATTGATGTACTGTAAATTTGATATATTTTTAAAATATATCAATACAAGGTGATCAATCCTGTGCTTTATGTTTTAGTCCTGGAAAGTATTAAATAATTCCATTAATTAATTCGGCAGTCACTTCGTGATTTTATCTATCCATTTAAAATTTCAGTTTTATTTAGTAATTTCTATTTCTTAAAATCTATATTGACACGATGCATTTCGCATCATTCATACAGTGTTTGAAAATGACGCAGTGTCACAATAGATTTTAGGAAATAGCAATATTTACCAAGTAAAACTTAAATTAAAAATACTATTAATTAATAATAGAGAGAATGAATACTATTATTTGTTGGGCCCGGGACCTCCAGTATGGTATCCAAATGTGTTAACCACTTCACTATGTAGGATAAAAACAATTTACAAGTGATTTTCATCTTTTTCTACTTCCTTATATCTTCGTATTTCATTTGGTTCTAAATCCTCGGTTCGCTGACAGGTTTGACGGAAGTTATGTCGTCATTTTACGCCTGCTTCTAATATTAACTTGATACGCCAAGTAGTTAGTCTTCAGTTAAACTTACCCACATGTAAAGTTACCTCTCGTCATTTTGACAAACGAGTGTAATATTTAACAGAAACGTTTTTCGGAAAACTGATTTTTCGAACTTGCTTACGTGATATTTTTATGACAGCGTTAACAGGTTTCTGAGAACATATTTTGATAAATTGAGAGGAATAGTACATTTGTTTAATGTTACATATCTATATTACAAAAATCTACTTCAGTAATACATTTTCTTTAATAATTTTCAAATATTTTTATTTATTTCGCAAAAGTAAAGACTAAATTACAAAATAATATTTTAATTATTGATTCGGCAGTCACTTTACGATAATATTTTTTTATTCAGAATTAAAATTTTACTTGATTAATAACACTTTTTCTTAAAATCTATTTTAATACAGTGTTTAATAAAGATGCTGAATAAATCGAAATATGTATCACAGAAGATCTGATAAAATAAATAAAATACCAACTTGGTATTACAAAGTAAAAGTTTTTATAAAAAGGTTAAACAAAAGAAAATATTATTTTTGAATTAATTTCTTTTGATTTTATTTTTTTCATACTTATTTTTATATTTCATAATAAATAGTATTTGCTTGTTAAAAATTTGATCAAAGTTACATTATATACTCGAATATAATATAATATAAGACCCACGTTTTCAATACGAGGTAGTGTTGAATTTCATCCTGGATTTTTTTTCTTAACATAGTCAAAGAGAGAACTAGGGCTAAAATCTTTAGATATGCTAACTAAATATTTTTATTACTTATTTATTGCTTATTTTTATTACAAACAGAATCAGTTGCTTTGATTTAAATCTAAAAATATACATCTACAAGGTATTTCAAAAACATGTATAAAAACAAAACTTGACAGGGTTCTTCTCTCCCTTTACTATTGTATTTTTATTTTCTTAATAGTTTGTTAAAAGTTTTTTTTTCTTAATTCACTTTTTTGAGTGTCTGCAATAACAATAACAGGAAGATAAAAATGTAAAACGAATAAATTGACAAAAAAATATGTTGTCATTATTTCTCATTGCGTGTATCGTAGCGCGTCGCTATAAAATTCTCAGCTGGGTGCAACATGTGTGGGCGATTGAAAGCAGAGCATTTTTATAATATCATTTTTATTTCATTCGAACCGTTCCCATCTTTCATCCCTTTTATTCGTTTACCCCGCCGTGGGATTTTCATGAAACCTACAGCGATATTTGATCCGTTGTTTTACGCACTATAAATTCGTCATCATTATTAACGCGGACTTTGGAAACTCCGACATTTGGAATTCAGTAATAATTCTTTCGTTTATGGCGTTGCCCAAATACAACACTATCCTTTTCTAAATGACATCTTTATTTTGTATTAACCTTTTTAAAATTTGCTATATATATAGTTAAGAAGACGCGAGGCTGGGAGACTGGCGTCGGGATCGATTTCCGCCAATTGCAAAATAAATTTAAGAGAGATTTATTTTCAATTAGTTTGGGTGTTTGTGATGTATTTTTTACATTTATTTTCTTATTGTACCAGCCTACATGCAGACAAGCCTCTAAAAGCAAACGGCTTTTTGGGTTATTCTTTACCTTATTAAGATAACATGTTACTGGATAGTAACGATGAACGTACGCGACTTTAAGAAAAAAATCTTTAATTTTTGCGCTGGATATTATAGTGCAAAAGAAAATGTTTACCGGATTATTACGGCAATTTAAAAAAAAATATTAAAAATTGAATTCGAATTTGGTGGTCTTTTCAATTTATTACACAAATTTATATAACCAGCAAAGAAAATATTTTGAATTGGTTTAAGCCGAGGGTGCCGACTGAAGTTGAATTCATTGCTTTATTCAAATAAGCTTAATTTGGTGTTGTATGAAAAAGAAGTTATAAAACTGCTAACCGAAATCAATCTATCTTTCTGAATGCTCTTTCGATGTTTAATCCAATGCCTTGCAAGCAAGCCCACGCACAAAATCGGGAATTAGCATAAAAGAAATAATGACACGTCCAAAAATCTACCAGGAGAGCACAGCATTCAAGAGGACACGCGATGTCTTGCTCGAGTATTAGTATGCAAATTCAAAAGTAATTTCCAGGTGGGGAATTCGCTCTCGTATGACCAAACCTGCGCATTTACGATCATTAATTCAAACTTTTATCTCATATAAATGTATGCGCGCCTGGTGTGTTTGCCGATTTGCGCGCACCAGAGATCTGGATCACTTAAATCACGGCCGAAATACCACGACACGTTATAACCGGATTGTCTTTTTAACTGTGTGTAATTATAGTACGTATTAAATTATTACTTAAATCAGTTTAGCTCAGATATTTGTTGCTTTTCGCCAAACTGAAAAAAACACATTATTCTCTATTTGTGGGGGTCGATAGTCTCATTTCAGCACATTTTATTGTAGCGTAAAAGCAATTCATGGTAGCAGCAATGATAATTAAGCCGCATATTTATTGATATAAATTATTGAGATTTGCAATAGACGTATGTATGTCATTATGTTACATACAACATATCAATTGTGGGTAATTACATGATGCCGACTAGTTTGCTTCCCGACAGATCCTTAATTATATCCAATTTCCTTCCCATATTACAATAGGACTCTCTGTATTTGAATTATTTTACCATATTAATCCTTTCTTAGAATGAAATCCTGTAAGAAACTATGAAGTGTGTACCATTTGTGAATAGAAAACTCAAAATATTATTTCATATAATTTGTATTAAAATCTTTTTTACATTATTTGAAAAATAAATAAAAAGACACCAAATAAATTCGCTATCAAAATTTAACCTTTACCTAGATATTTTCTGATTTCTTGATATTATATATTTTCTTTGCGATATGAAATTTAATTATACAATGTTTATTAGTATTAATAACTATCGTATTAATTTAAATACAGAAGGCAAGGAGACATTTTAATGATACAACATAAATTATTATTTATTCCGTATTTATGATTATGTTTTTCAGAAACGGGGGACGTAAATTATTTATAATGTCAAAGGTAACATAAGCAATATTTCATTTTAAATTTTCAATTACTAAGAAATATGTCCATAAATTTCTTTTCATTTATATCAAATATTCATTAAAATGTAATTTTAAAATGGCGTACTTTTTTAATGAGTAATTTTGAAAATCAATCAAAACAGCATTTTTATACCATACCCATTTAAGAAATGTTAAATTATCGATATATTTAATATACTATAATTGAATTCTACGAAATTACAAAAAAAGATTTATCCCTAAAAATTATAGTCCTGTAGAACTTCTAATGATATCCTTCCATATACAAAGAGCTTTTCCTGGTTATAGTACACTAAACGTGTGTTTGTTTCTGTAGCGTAAATTAGTGATAAAACGGTAAGACCAATTTCACAAATTCAATTGAGTATAAAGCGAATTTGTGAAATTTACATACGTGTATGTAAATTTGAAGAATATGGAAGTCTATAAAGACTTCCATATTCTTCATCTATGTTGATTTTTGTCCGCCTCCGTAGTGTAATGGTCAGCACGCTCGGCTACCGTTCTGGAGGTCCCGGGTTCGATTCCCAAGGGGGGTAAAATAAATCTTGGTGATTTTTTCACTGTAATATTTATTCAATACTACCCTGGACTGATACCAGAAGCGGAGGGCTGATCACCTTTCCTTCATGTGTAAAAAATGATCAAGATAACACTGCGTTTATATGATGCAGTGCCCTATGCACCATTGGGGTGCGGATAAGAGTTTTATTATTTTGTTTTGAATATTGAAAGCATTAATCATCATCATTCAGGTCTGTATAATAACTATTTTACAGTTATTATATAGTTATTATACAGACCTTAATGATGGATGTTTAACTTCTGAAACATGTAGTCTATAATAAAACTCAAGTGGTAAAAAACGAAGTGTTTTCTTTAATTATTGTAACATGTATCTAATTCATTTTCACTTTTTACAATTTATTCACTTTTTTTTACATCATCCACAATAACAACAACAAAAAACACGTAATATTGACGAATACGTAGATACCCCGATGGGTGGGCTCCAGTCTAGCAATCAGACCGACACGCACAGCTGCATCCAGCTCGCGTGAGTGCAGCCACACAAAACACATCTTCGTTAGGGTAGCAACCCAATCCAGGATGCACCCCTGTTCATTATACGCCAGGAATACAGAACGGAACCTGATTGATACCTACGGAAATGTTTATTCAGGAAGCGTTTCGAAAAACGATCGAAATGCTTCCGCTAAAGTGAAAATTCGGGGTCCAGTAAGTTTGCTGGAAATTCATTTTATTTTTAATGAAACGTAAGATAGTCAAAAAAGTGATGAATTTTTTATTAGATTTTGTTTATTGGAATCAAAAATATCCCCCTTTTGGATTATTACGCGTTTTGAAATGGCGGGCAATTTCGAATTTAGGAAATTGTTGATTATTAAAAATTTAACATTAGTTTAAGACCAATATCAATTAGTTGTCTAATAAAAGTAAATACATTTAAATCATTAACATATCATTCCACAAGGTTAATGTTAAATCAATAAATAATATAAGAAATTGATCAGTTTGTTCAACCCTACTGTAAGAAAACGCAGCAAAGAGTAAAAGGATGAAAGTAGATTGAATAAAATGAAAGTAGAGAATTTCGCTTAATTTTTAAGGATTAACATGACATTCCACAAAGTTAATTACAACTCAATAAATAATACAGGAAATCGTTCAAATATTAACCTTAATGTAAGAAAGCTCAGCATTAAGTCGAAGAAGGACGAAAGTAGTCTGAATGTAGTTGAAATGTGATTTCTTGGGCAAATGTAGGGTTAAAGGTTTCATGATAAATGTCTGAATGGTGTAATATGGAATGGATGAAAGGCAATGCATAAGCATTATTAATAACTTAAAGAAATAAGTATCTGGATGGTTTGGGCATGTGGAGTGAATGAATGATGAACGAGAGGTAAACGATGGGATTGTGCCTGGAATAAGAACCCGAAAAAATCGATGAAGTCATAGCATGATCAAGATCCTCAAAATTTTGACAGTATACAGGTCAGAATACAGTATACAGGTCAGGAGGTGTCCGCCTCAGTAGTGTAATGGTCAGCTACCATTCTGGAGGCCCCGGGTTCGATTCCCAAGGGGGGTAAAATAAATATAAGTAATTTTTTCACTGTAATATTTATTCAATATTACCCTGGACTGGTGCCTGAAGCAGAGGGTTGATCACCTTTCCTTCATGCGTAAACGATCAAGATAACACTGCGTTTATATGACGCAGTGCCCTATGCACCATTGGGGTGCGGATAAGGGTTTTATTATTTTATTATACAGGTCAGAAGTAATCAGTGTGAATCTTTGAGGATATGTATGAATCTAGAACACGTCAAACATATTTGCAAAGTCAGAAGAATCAGTCCTTAGCAATCTATCCTCTCTGCTTACCCCTACTGAAAGCGGTGAAATATTTAGTTAGTTAAATAAAAAAAGTTCTTAGTTTTATTTTAAAATGACAAAGAAAACATTTCATAGTGCTCTAAGCACCGTTGAATAGATGGAGAAATACCTCAAAGGTGAGTATCATCTACCTACGTTGAAGTGAATATCCTTTGGTAAAGACGATTCGCTATTGCAACATTGAAAAATTCTTTATAGGTAAATATTTCTCGTTATTTTTAGCTAAGCATCCCATACATGGCTGCTGAAATTATCCATTGGGCCAATAAATCATTAAGACCAGGTTTTTCTTCACTGATTGATGTAATGTACGCATTTAATGCTGCTATATTGAAAACAGCTTCACCTTAAGCATCCTAAAGATGATGTTAAATTCAATTATATCGTCTCAGGCACAGTCTAATCATAAATAATAACGTGGCCGCAATAAAGCAATTATTTCTCCGCTCGGAGATTACACAAAAAAAGTGCAGGAGGTAGCCACAGCATAAAGAATCTGGTATATGCAGGGTTCTACTGGTTTACCCACTCGATAGTAGACAAGTTCACATTCCCTGCTATGTTTAATTCAACGTTTGTGATCTCATCTTTATGGAACATCTTATTTCGTCTGAACAGATACAGAAATTGCTAGTTGCGAGTTAGAAGAGGCAAAAGAAATGTTTTTTTAGCTATTGGGCTCTCGTACTTGCTTCACGGTTGGGCCTCTGCGTAAAATTTATGGATGAAATTCAAAAGGATGGATGTTCAAATAGATTTAAAAGACAATTTAACACCGCCATTTTCAGTACATTTCGATGTAACTTAAATGAGTTTCATGGAATTCTTTATTGTCATTGAATGTATTAAATTTCAAAGCTGTTTTTTTTATGTGGTATTTATTTAATACATTATAAAGGGTTGTAAAAGTGATTATTATTAATACTAAAAACCTACTGATGTTTATCTTCAATTTCATAAGTATTCAGTGTTATTTATTGTTTTTTCGCTGCATTGTACGAATATCCTTAAAATTACGCGATTTTTAGGTATTTCAGCTGAATTAAATGTTTTGAATTTAAAAGTGTTATATTGAGGCTGCAATAATCGCCGTGACGTATCATAAAATAAAATAACAAAAATAAATATTTTAAACCATTTTTAAGCTTTAACATGTCGAATTCTTTCAACTATAAAATAACTTTCAACTTGCAATGGATTATTTTATCGTAAATCCCTGATAAGTTTTAAGAATTTTTCTTTTTAGCTCTTCGAAAAATATCACTGACAGTCGGCTGATAAAATAAATGTAGTGAAGAAAGTTCAATATTCTTGAAGTACACCTACCAATATTTTTGTTTAAAGCTCGCCTTTAAAGATAAGGAACGTCCTGATAAATAATTCCTATTCATTTTAATCGTTACGCATTTTAAGTCGATTCACTAGAAAAACGGAATTCAATTAAAAAAATTATATTTTTTTTATTTCATTACATAAATTGTAAACATTTATTTATAACAACAATTATAAAAAAAAAAAATTGCAGACACCCACCAAGCCACCTTGTATGTCTTGTTGGTGGAGTTCTTTTTACATACGATTTTTATTGTTGTTAAGAGTGAAAGAGAATAAAAGATATCTATTTTACAATTTTCATAGCATTAACTCTTGATTATTTACCCATTCCTTTATTTTGCCTTTGTTACATATTTTATTTTGACCTCTAACCTCCGTCGGCAACAAATTAAAAAGGTTCGGAACGATATATTGAAGTGTTTGACTCCCATATTTATTTTATTAATTCTTGGGACTATCAAACCTTCGCGAAGCTTTGTTGTGGGTTAATCGTGTATCATGGTTGTGCACTAGAAGATTTCGATATTTTTGTCTAGTTTGTTGTTCAACGATGAAAATATTCAACATGGAACACAAAACGCTTCAAGTTGATTTTAAAATTGTCAAAGCTTACATTACCAACATTTTCGTTAATATTTGTGCTAATTAATTTTTCAATCCCTTTGTAGAATTCAATAATATTGGTTATAGTACTGCATGATCAAGTTTTTAAAATACTTGTAATTGGTCAGGTTAGGACTCGAATTTTTATTTGAAGGAATAAACTGCCAAACCTATATTTTTAGAGGTAAGATAGTAAGGACAGGGTAGGTAAATGTGAAAAATAGATCATAAACAAACAGACCGATTGAAAAAAAAATTCTTGAATTAATTTTGCACTTTGCCAGTTTCGTAGCTATCAATAATAATCGGCGGGTACATATGTAAGATGCATGGAAGAGGTGAAGATTGTTTCCAAAGACAGATTGATGTGGCGTTCTATTCTCTTTACGTAGCCCAGCGGGAAAATGGCGAGATAATTTGTTATTTAGTTTATAATATTGTTTATTATTATAACACAACATTAAATCAATTTACAACTTTTAGTTAGACTTAATTTTATTTATTTTTGTGACAGGCGTTTTGCCTTCTAAGACAATCATGAAATTTTGTCTTATGGCACTTGTTTTTGGTACGATATTTTAATTATAATTCAATAAATATATATTTCATAGTTAATATAAAAAAATATATAAAAAAACGCTACGTAGCCACACTCCTTAATTTTCTGTAGGTACCTCATCCGATTACAAATTATTAAGTCCTATTTCAACAAACATTAATTGTTGACGTAAACTTTAAACGGAAATTGAACGATGAAACCGAAAAATTAAAATTATACCAATTTTACTTACCAAAATTCAGCCTCTCTTTATTTTAAATACAATAATTTAAAACGTTATAAAAGTAATAAAACACTAGCTTTATTAGTTTTTTCAGTTCCAGCGACCTGGAAAATTAATACGTTGAAACTTATATTTATTCATTTATTTACGGGCAAAACTATATTTTATTTAAACATAAATTGTAGAATAAAATAATAACTATGTAATTTTTTCCACGTGAATCAGACCAGACTAATGATGTCGGTTACGACGAAAACCCGGTTGCTGGTTAAATAAAATTTATGTGGAAAAAATTACAAAGTTGTAATTTTATTCTGTAAAATGCAGTTCCACCAAGAAATGTCAGTACAAAACTTAAATCTAACATAATATTGTTAAACATCTAAAGATAGAAAAAAATGTGGAATTTTGATCATTACCGAATTAGGTCAAATAAAAGTCTATTAGGAGACACTTGAATTGTAAAATATTAACAGGACGTTTTTATTAAAAAAAAATACATATGACCGGAATTTTGTCAGTTATATTCGAAGTTCGTTAAAAAGAGGTCCGTTATATCGAGGTTTGACAGGAGTATGTAATAGTGGTAATCAGTAATTCAATGTAATAAAAGCAATGAAATGAAATCATTCCTTTATTCCTTTTATGTACATACTATGAATGAAAATGTTTGCATATTTGGATGGTATTCTCTAAATGTCTGGGTTATATGGATAATGATAATTCAATACCGATTTTCATCGATTTTGATTGGGCGAAATTAGGTGTGAATGTATCTAACGACCCAATGACCGAACCCTAGCGATTATTAATGCTAAGGGATAAGACACCTTTACCCTTAATGATACCACCATTCATTCCGAGTAATAACTTGCTCGGAAAATAATTATAATTAACAAAGGATTCTACTCTATTTCTAAAGAATAGTGAAACAATAATTTTGATTGTTTTCTCCGGAATGTATTAATTCATGTTTTTTCAAACAATATATTTCCTACAAAAAAATATATTATTCGAAATAATTAGATAATTAAGCTTTATTACACAATATAAAAGCGAAATGAAAATAGCAGCCAATGTTTATATTTATATATATATATATATATATATATATATATATATATGTATATATATATATATATACATATATATATATATATATATATATATATATATATATATATATATATATATATATATATATATATATATATATATATATATATATATATATATATATATATATATATATATATATATATATATATGCAAAGGACCACCCTTGACAAGGGCTGAATTCGATTTTGCAGTGAAGGCCTTAACGGATAGAAAAGCAACTGGGATAGATGATATACCTGCTGAGGTTTTAAAGAATGTAGACGAACGGACGAAGACAGCACTATATAACATCATAAGTGAGTGCTACGAAAAGGGAAAATTGCCCAACGACTTCGTAAAGAGTAAGTCTATAACAATACCTAAAAAGGGAAATGCAGCAGACTGCAACAACTATAGAACCATAACACTTCTATCCCACGCATCCAAAGTGCTCCTGAACACTATAAAGGGCAGGTTGAAAAAGAAAGTGGAGGAACAGCTTGGAGAGGATCAGTTTGGTTTTAGAAGTGGAGTGGGAACACGAGAGGCAATTTTGGCACTGAGACAGATACTGGAAAGACGACTGGATGTGAATCTTATAACATACACGACCTTTATAGACTTAGAGAAGGCTTTTGATAGAGTGGATTGGTACCTCTTGTTTAAAGTCATGAAGAAAAGAGGAATTGATTGGAAGGACAGAAGAATCATCCTCAAATTGTACAAGGACCAATCCACTCTCATAGATATTAATGGTTCCTCAAAAGAAGCCAAGATAAGAAAAGGTGTGAGACAGGGTTGTCCGCTGTCACCCTATCTATTCAATTTGTTCATAGAGGAGGCCATTGAAGAGTTGAAGGAAAAAGAAATGGAGTAAAAATAAACGGTCAACAAATACATTGTATAAGATTCGCTGATGACATCGCCCTGATAGCAGAGGACGAGAGTGACATGAACCACATGTTAAACACTCTCTCTAATGCTCTGGATAAGTTCCATTTGAAAATTAATGCCGCCAAAACAAAATCAATGATCGTTGAAAAAGAGCAATCTGACCTCCATCCAACAATACTTCTCGGAAATAGAGTAATTCAACAGTTGGATCAATTCTGTTATCTGGGTAGCACGCTAACATATAACAATAAATGTACCCTAGACATAAAAAAGAGGATAACGCTAGCCAAGCAAACTTTTATGAAAAAGTACAGCCTCCTATCAAACAAACATTTAAAAATTGAAGTAAGAAAAGGATTCATAAAGGCTTTTGTTTGGAGTGTTTTGTTGTATGGGTGTGAAACCTGGACCATCCAAAAGTACGAAAAAGACCGGCTTGAAGCATTTGAGATGTGGGTTTGGAGGAAGATGACCAAGACATCATGGGTTGTAAGGAAGTCCAACGAAAAGGTGTTGCAGGACGTAAAAGAAAGAAGAGAGCTTTTAAATCATATTTTGAAGAGGAAGGCCAAGCTAATAGGGCACTCAATTAGAAATAGCACCTTTCTTAGCAACATCTTCGAAGGAAGAATCTTGGGAAAACGAACAAGAGGCCGCCCAAGAACTTCATACTTCCAGGATTTGAAGCGGCTCATGGACGTCTCCTCCTATTCGCTGCCTTTAGAAGATGATGATGATATATATATATATATATATATATATAAATATATATATATATATATATATATATATATTTATATATATATATATATATAAATATATATATATATATATATATATATATATATATATATATATATATATATATATATATATATATATATATATATATATATATATATATATATATATATATATATATATATATATATATATATATATATATATATATATATATATATATATATATATATATATATATATATATATATATATATATATATATATATATATATATATATATATATATATATATATATATATATATATATATATATATATTTATATATATATATATATAAATATATACATATATATATATATATATATATATATATATATATATATATATATATATATATATATATATATATATATATATATATATATATATATATATATATATATATATATATATATATATATATATATATATATATATATATATATATATATATATATATATATATATATATATATATATATATATATATATATATATATATATGCATATATATATATATATATATATATATATATATATATATATATATATTTATATATATATATATGTATATATATATATATATGTATATTTATTTATATATATATATATATTCTGTTTCTTGGGTGACCTACGAGCCACCTTAGGTTTCATAAAATATGGAGTTCGTTTTTTACAAAAATTTTATATTTTTTTTATCTATTTTAACATTTTTTATCTATTTTACAAGGTAAGAAAAAAAGGAAAAACATTATTTTTGTACAATTACTCTTGATCGTTCGTCTTGATTTTTACTACCCTGGGCTGGTACTAGAAGCGCAGGTCTGATCCCATTGCCTTAACACAATAAATGATCAATAATGATAAAAAATGAAGAAAAAGATTCAGTTGTAAAAATAAAATTACCAAATAAACAGACAGCCAAAATTAAATTCGAAACTTTTACATTTCCAAATTAGTTTTTGGCTTGTGTAACAAAACGTCTATTGCCAGACCAATATCAAGGTACGGAGTTCGACATTCAGGCGTCTCGTGTCACCCGTATTGGACACCCATTAAGGGGAGCATTTGACCTCCTATGTCCGTCACAACCCTCACAGTTAGAACCTCGACATGAGATGGATCTGGTCAATGGCTATTACAATCGTATGGAACTTTGGAAAAAGGCTTTTGAATTATTAAAAAATAAATTTATTATTTAATTAATGTTTTACTTAGTAAATACCACTATTTCTTAAAATCTACTGTGAAACGTGTTTCGATTTTAAGAAATAGTGGTATTTACTAAGTTAAACAATTAATTAAAAATGCATAGATTTTATCTAAAAGTGACTGCCGAATCAATTAATGAAATAAAAGTTTTTTTGTTATTATAACAAAGTATCTATGCAGTAAAACTTTTTACTCAAGGCGTCTTTAAACACGATTTTGAGGAAGAAAGAAAAATAATTGATTGATTTTATTGGCTCAAAACTTTATACCGTCAAAACCTCAAGGTATTCGTTCAGCTTAAGGTCTTACTCGTTATACTAAAATTCAGTTTGTTTCCGGCAACGCTGACACGTCAATATTTCAATATATTTTTAAGAAAAAAAATATTTTTGTCTTTACTATAAAACAACAGTGTTTTAAGAAGAAGAAAAAAACAAGTTAGTCAAATGTCCTAGGTTCAAAGAAAATTGAGTTGTGATTTATTGTATATTGGGCCTTAACAACGATTTCGAAGAAAAATAAAAACTTACTGGTTAGAAACTTTTATTGATTAGAAACCTCAAATAATTTGTACAGCTTAACGCTAGCTTATACGAGGTTGTACGGGTACAGGTATGCAATTTCTAATTTTCTAGCCTTGATAGCTGTTTTTCATCCATTATCCTACCATGTCCATTTCCATTTTTTTCCTATGTAAAAGTAAGGCTAATTCTCTAAGGTCCTTTGCATCCATTTTTCTTAGAACCATTTATTTATATCTCCAAATTTTCTGACTTAAAAATAGAACGGAGATTCATAAACATCACTTCTCTGATTCCTTTCATTTCGAGATTTTGTTCCCACTGAGCACCTTGAGACTAAGTTTATCTTTATCAAAATAAACCGTATAATCTACAGATTAAAGGGTGAATTGAATTGATTCGCCTCCCGGGCGATTGCGGTTGACAGGCGGGCATAATTTCAACAGTTTTTCATGAAATCCTGGAAATCATTTGATTTATTGGACTCCAATTGAAAAATATCTCAGGAATATGAAGGGTAATAAATAAACAAGCGGAAATTTCCGTCTACCGATTTCCTGGCAAAAAGTTGTGTAAATATTTCAAAACGCGCATTTCCATTGAATAGGAGTACGAAACAGGACTCACTATCCTTGCTCATCCAAGTTTTTGCGGATAAATATCTTTCAAATTTATCAAACACCATTAATCTAAATACCTTTATCCTTTTTTTCGCTGAGTGTCACAAAATAATCCACATGAATATATAAATAATAAATAATAATAAAACCCTTATCCGCACCCCAATGGTGCATAGGGCACTGCGTCATATAAACGCAGTGTTATCTTGATCGTTTACACATGAAGGAAAGGTGATCAGCCCTCCGCTTCAGGTACCAGTCCAGGATAATATTGAATAAATATGACAGTGAAAAAATCACTTCTATTTATTTTACCCCCCTTGGGAATCGAACCCGGGACCTCCAGAACGGTAGCCGAGCGTGCTGACCATTACACTACGGAGGCGGACAAAATATAAATATGTATATGAATATATATAAATATGTATATGAATATATGTATTTGAATATGTGTACATAAATACGTTCGTTTGTTCAAAATCTAAAATCTTCTCACGTTACTAACCAATCGCTTTGAAATTAATATACCACATTGTCATTGGATACACGCGAATGTTGATAATCTATCTAAATATGTAAGTATAAATGTAAATATTCGTTCGTTAAAATTTTATAAAACTACATAAATTATTTACCGATTGCTTTTGAATATTACATACGGATTCGCGCGTGTTTTTATATACCTTAAACTAATCTTATTTTTTTTAAAGCACGATGACAGTGCAGCTGTGGAAAATAATAGTAACATACGCCATATTAAATATTGCTCATGGCAAACATCGTACTGCTCGATAGCTGCACAAATATTTTATTCCCACAACCTTATGAAATCCAACATATTGGAAAAGTGCACTCACTCTTTTCTTTCTTTTCTATTTAACCAGACCAAGCCATAGCAACACGGGGTCGGGTACAACTATTTTTTTTAATGTTATCCGCCGTTTCTATAATATAAGCCGTGTAAAAATGTCAAAACATTCATATTCTTCTTCATCTATGTTGAAATATTTTTCTTAATATTTTAATTTGATTTTAAATATAAAAATTGTCATTAAAACGAATACATTTGCATACTTTAATCAAAGTTTTTAAAATAATAATAATAATTAAACCCTTATCCGCACCCCAATGGCGCATAGGACACTGCTTCATATAAACGTAGTGTTATCTTGATCGTTTTCACATGAAGGAAAGGTGATCAGCCCTCCGCTTCAGGTACCAGTCCAATATAATATCGAATAAATATTAGAATAAAAAAATCACTTATACTTATCTTGTCCGCCTCCGTAGTGGAATGGTCAGCTCGCTCGGCTACCGTTCTGGAGGTCCCGGGTTCGATTATCAGGGGGAGTCAAATAATATGTTTTTAAAATAAAGAAATTAATCCATCCAAGCATTTTTTTTTTCAGAGAAGTAAGATAGTTCTGGTACAGCGTTTTCATCTAACTGAAAGAATATGTTCCCAGAAGAACATAAGAGTTTGAGGGGGTCAAGGGTGGTAGGGCGAGAGATGACGTCAGAGAATGGAGGAAAAATAAACGTCAGCCAACAAGATGGACGACCCGAAGAGAGGAAAGAGAATGCATGCTTGCCCTAACTTGCTGATACAGCCTTTTGGCATTCATGTGGCGTGGTCATAATATGGGACATGAGGAAACACTCAGAGTGTAACTAAAATCAGACCAATAGAACATTAAAAACTTATTTATTTACAACATTTTGTAAATAAATTATCTGGTCAAATTATAAGCTTAAATAATAAAAATGAATGACTAAAGAAAACACTTCGTTTTTTACCACTTGAGTTTTATTATAGACTACATGTTTCAGAAGTTAAACTTCCATCATTCAGGTCTGTATAATAACTAAAATATAAAATATAAAATTGAATGAAAAATGAAACAGCGTGAAGGTGGAAGAGCAAAGTTTGTATACGTTTGAAAAAAATTATACGTTTAAAATCATCAGTGATACAAGAGTACAAGCATTTGTAAACTGAAATATGATTATAAAACCACTTTTTCCTAAATCTTTTTTTTATATGTTTCCGCTTGTACGTAGAGTTATGTGTACCCTTGCCATTTGTACGGCAAACATGAACGACAGTCGTAAATTTAACATAATACAATCCAGTGGTCAAAACACACAAAAGCATGTAGTTTTAATGGCCAAGGCTCGCTGTAATGAAAGAGATTTTTTTCTATAAAATCGATTTTTTTCATCCATTATACCCGCTCTGAAAGTGACGTATTAGGAAACCAGAAGCCGTGAAATAAATGTGTTATAAAAAGCACTCAGATATAAATCACGGCTTGGCAATGAATCATTCGCCCCAGCATCCGACTCGAAGGATTCGACAAAATTCGATAAAAGAGGAAATACGATAATCCCGGAGAGCCAGTGCTACCAGGAGAGCATAAGGGGGTAGGGGTGTTTTTGTATTTGTATGGACGGCCTGACTCGGAATCCGAATATTCCCGCAGAAAGGGCAATACGCTCCGCGACAAGTGACGTATGGCGGAAATGACTCGGTTTATCCTCCCATCTTGCTGATCTCCTGGTTTGATGTTCCCGTGAAATATAGGACAGGAGATATCCGTTGTTTCTTTTCCTAGAGCATTCTGGAGCCATCACTGTCTGTCACCCTTGTTACTCGTATAAAAAGCTCCTCTTAAGAATCCAACAATAAACATCAAAGATAATGATAAAATAGACTTACGCTCGGAGATGTCTAAAAACCCGTAGCTTTTAGTTTTCAGGAAAAGTTTACACTAATTACATCCTTTATATGGAAATAAAATGTGAGAAAAATAGGGGCCTGTAATTCTTTTAACAAGTAAATATTTTTCTTTTAAATGCAAAGTGAGTAAAAAGATAATATGGTGTACTGCATTAGCATTTATTTGTTAGATTGCCTCATTATTTCGTCTGCACTCATTAGCAAGCTTATCAATGTTGTTCTCATTCAATTGTAAAAACTATTTGCTTAAAATAATAAATAGCTCTCACAGTACGAGTACATATGTAAATATTACTAGTTAAACAACATAGATTACAATTAGAACACGTCTGTAATTTATGTGGTGATATCTTCTTTTGTTTCAACAAATGACACGACCTCTGGAGGGTTCCCTAAAAGAATGGAGCGTTTTTTACGGCTTCTCCTTTTTAATTTACAAATGCTAAGCATCAGAGGGCATATCATTATAGTGATTTATTGTCCGAAATGTTCGCTGGTTTGTTTACACTTAACGCCGGCGGATAGTTTGGGACTCTGCGATACATCCTGCCAAAGGAATTACCGTCAATAAAAACGTTCATAATTTAAGACCCCCTCGTTTTACTGACATACGATTCAATAAAAGTGAGCTCACTGGGTAAAAAAGGCGTCAATTTGTTTTTGTTTTTGTTTAATCTTGCAGCTGTAATAGTTAATATATTTTATTTTAATATTTTTAAAATAAACCTGAATTGGCCTTCTCATTTAATATTTAATTTATATATTGGAAAACCAACAGAATATTTACAAAAATAGTATGATGTATAAAAAAAAATGCAAATAAAGGTTTTCACGTAAAAATAATCTAAAAACTGTCGTGTAAATAGGTAAAAGTATATAATAAAAATAAAAATGAAATATTAAGTCAATGCTGAAATTACGAATTCAGTTGCAGTAAATTATATCTTACATTTTCTTTCGACTTCATTATTAAAAGTTTTAAAAGAAATATCATTGATGTTTATTCAATTAAGCACTTCATTTCAAATATCGCAGGTAGGACTTTATATGCATTTTAGGGATTTTGAATGACGTTTTGTCTCTGGTCTGTGCTACCGGAACACAAAAATTAATAAGTAATAAAGCTTTGGGCAGACTACATGATTATTTAAGATATTATAAAGTAAAATAAGGTCAGCAGTGTTACTACGGGTTTAAAGCGTCACGAGCTATTTCTTAAACTTAAATTCAAATATAAATTAATAAAACTTATTTTCGTGAAATTAAAAAAAAGAATCTACATATTTCATGTTGCGTTTCATATAAAAATTACCATACCAAAATAAAATGAAGCTTCAAACAATAACAATTTATCAAAAATCATCGAAAAAACAATTGCATTATTATAATAGATTTCATATTATTTTTTGACATCTCATCAAAGATGAAGTAGAATATGGAAGTCTGGGCATTTACGGGGCTGACGACCGTCATAGGCTGGTTTAAGTGATCACTTTACACACGTGTAACATTCACCAATTCTACCCATTATTGACAACCACGCTACTCAAATTCTTGGAAGTTCTATGTATATATATATGAACCAATTTAGAAACCTTGTTCTTATTCACCAATAGATGTCTCTAGTGAAGTTCTAGTGATTCAAGAATAAGGTTTCTATATTGGTTCATATATATAGAACTTCCAAGAATTTGAGTAGCGTGGTTGTCAATAATGGGTAGAATTGGTGAATGTTACACGTGTGTAAAGTGATCACTTAAACCAGCGTTTTACGGTCATCAGCCCCGTAAATGCCCAGACTTCCATATTCTTCTTCATCTTGGATGAGATGTCAAAAAATAATATGAAAATAACTCCTGTAATTGGAGATAATCCAGATTTTGTGAACAAGTATTTGCACACACTCAAAATGTTGTAAAACTTATTTTCGTGAAATTAAATAAAAATCTACATACTTCATTTTGCGTTTCATGAATTACCATACCAAAATAAAATTAAGCTTTAAACAATAACAATTTATCAAAAATCATCGAAAAAACAATTGTTTTAGTATAATTTCGTTTAAAAAAGGTCATAATTAATATTTTGTTGGCAAGGTGGTCTATTTTACCTGCGGAATGGTAAACATTTGGACTTTGTGCATTGTGCATTAAATTATGCTCCTACTAATATATCTCCTACACGCTCATGTGTCTCTCGTACCTGTACCCTCAGGCCCGTCCGTTCCGGGTTAATTAGGGCTCGTTATACCCTCGCAGACGTTTTGAGAGCCCGAACTTAATGAACATAATAAAAATTCATTTTATTTCACATTCCTTATACCCCCTCGGAGTACCGGCCGAGCTCTGTTTTAATAACCCCGTTTAATGACGGAGTCCTGCAACCAAATCGCAAGTATTCGACAGGCTCTATACCCTGCCGATGTGACGTAAACTTGTCACATTATGTCCCTTTACGATAATAAAATGTGTGTTGGTTCTGAACACTAATTAGGCACTCGTTTAAATATCTGCGCCGACTTTGTAAATATTCTTACCTGTCCAATCAATTCGATTATAAATAAAGATTTTATATAAGCGTTTTCATTGGGAATTTTCACAATATTCAATTTAAAAAAATCTTAATTCGTAATTTGTATGACGACAGGTTTTGACAATGTGTACGTTTACTTAAATAATAATTAGCATGTCATATTTTTAACCTTAGTTAGTACCATTATTTAAAGTATTCACATCCACGAATGTTTTTTTTTCAAAATGTTAATATAATAACTGGTTTAATACAATACATATTTAAAAATTCTTTTTTTAGTTAATTAAATAAATGTATGTAAAGTAATGTTTTACATTTTTGATCCCATATTTTATTTCTACATGTCTGCATACTAAAAATTAAATGGATGATTAATTCATTTATTTCTTTTTTTTAATAAAAACATCATACATACTGAAATAACGATAATATTCATTAAACATAAATGAATTAATTTTTAACAGCAGAAGAAACAATTGAAATCATACGTGGAAAATAAAATATTAAATATTATTGATTTTATTTTATTTTTCTCTGCTCAATTTTATTAATCGTTTGTAGTAATCACTTGCAATGATCATTTTTAATAACAATCATTTGTCATTAGTAGAGATACGTGTTTTAGCATCTATTTTTAAAAAAATGACATTTTGATGTTACAATTTAGCGTTTTGGAGCAAATAAAGTAACAAATTTTAGCATCTATTTAGTGTTTATTATTTTATTTAAAATATATATTTTTAACATAATGTAATATAAAATATGCAATTCAGTAGTAAAAAAACATTAAAAAATAAGTAAATAGATGAGAATTTCTTTATAAATAAAAAAGACATTTTAAAATTTATTAAAATATAGCATAGAACATGTCTCAATGGATGATTCCTTAAGTCTAGTACGACGATCAGTGTCAACTAAATTATAAGTGCTAAAGTAGCGTTCTGCATCTACACTGTTTGCAGGACACCAAATTGATTGTATGGCCGCATTGCCAAATTCCACATGTTTTATTTTTGTGGCAAGTAAGAGTTGAAGTGTGTCTGTTTTTACTCCACTTTTAATACTAGATACTAAGTTATTAAAAAAAATGGGAATAACCCTCTAAACATTGGATCGTTGTTAATATCAAAAATAGAGGTAAATTCGTTAATAATAATAGTACTTCGTCGCTTTAGAAATTGCTTTTACTTCCAGCTACAGATGGATTGAACAGTTGGTTTAAAGATTCATAAAAAAGATTAGTCTCATTTATAGATAAATGAGACTCGAGTTTCGATAGAGCTTTACCGGAAGCTTCCTTGAGCATATTTATCAAAACTTTGTATTTTCATTACTTTCAAATGTAGCGTCATAGATCACAAACAATAAGTAAAGCATAGAGTTCGGGCAGACTGACCATAGACATTGAGAATCGATATTTGGAACAATTATTTTGCGATTTTAATTTTTTCACGTCTATTCGCATATTTCAACAATTTCGCAACAATTTCGCATATATCACGTTCATCGCTTTTATTTCGCATTTATCGCAAAACGCGATAATCACGTATCTCTAGTCATTAGTTATTCTCTATAATTATTATTATTAGGGCAGGCGCCATGGCGTTCCCACCCAACTGGGAAGACGCTTGACTGCAAAACTGGAGTTGTTAGTTCAATTCCCACCACTTGCAAAATAAAAATAAAACTATCAAATTAAAATGTTTAAAAAGATATGTTAGTATAAATACCATGTACCTTTAATAAAAAAAATATCTTATTGTTTTCAAGTAATTAAAAATATTTATAATATGTATCTATCAAATTTATATAAAGTATTCACTCTATCCTATCTGAATACAGTAAATAACATTATAAAAACAGCAATTTTATTTGACATGTATTTCCGATTCGGTTTTTTTAGATAAGCAATATTCATTTAAAAAAACCCTTGATAAGTATAAAGCTGCATTCACAACATTTTGTGTGTGCCCAAATACTTGTTCACAAATCTAGGTTTCTCAACTTGAGAGTTATTTTTAACCTTTTGACATCCCAACATAGATGAAGAATAATATTGAAATCTGGGTGTTTAAAGATTATGATTTGTTGAGATCAAAAATTTAAGTAGTGTGGTTGTCAATCATGGGTATGTAAATGGTGAATACTGAGCATTTGTAAAATGAGCACTTAACCGGCTATAATAGGTCATCAGCCCCGTAAATACCGAGACTTCCATATTTTTCATTATTTATGTTGAGATGACATTAAAACATCAGTGCATGTTATTTAAAATAACTATGTTGGTGAATGTTCTAGAGAAGTTCTAGTGATTCAAGTACAATGTTACTAAATTGGTTCATATAGGTATATAGAACTTCCTAGAATTTGAGTAGTATGGTTGTCAATAATGGGTAGAATTGGTGAATGTTATACGTGCGTAAAGTGATCACTCAATCTTTGATGAGATGTCAAAAAATAATATGGAAAATAACTCCTATAATTGGAGATAATCCAGATTTGTGAACAAGTATTTGGACACACTCAAAATGTTGTAAATAATTATGTGTTCATATTTCATAAAAACCGACATGTCCTTGATTTAGAGCCCTCAAATTTCCCGAAGAACCTCCCTTTACACATTTAATACCAGCGTTTTATAAAAAATGGTTTTAATTTGAGTATTTTGTTCCCGTAATCGATCTTGTGAAAAATTCGATTCGGCAAGCGACGGGGTATAATGTAAAGAGCCTGACGTGTAAAATAATCGGCACTCAAGTTTTTGAATAATGTCGTCAAATTAATCAAAGTTGTTATTGTAAAAAAAAATGATTAAACATAGGGCGTTTTATAAGGCAAAAATTGATTTATGTCATCACTCATAGTCGTCGTTTGTTTTAAAAAATAATCACTCTGTTGGTTGTGTAAATATTCCACCGAACAAAGTATCTGACACCCCATCGGGCGAAATGTTAATTTTCTTAGCTGGATTGTTTATCATTAGACCCTTTTGTGTGTAGGTATTTTATAAATCAAAATAATAATTTATTCCTTGGAGGTCTCGCCCGTGGAAGATCTTACTCTGCCTGAAGATGAACCCATTTCACACAGACATGGGAGTCGAATAAATTATTCTGCCTACACTGTCTCAGCGCCGATAGGCAAGCCGCATCGATTCTACAACAAAAAAATAATACAAACATTCCGGAGGGCATCTTTACCTTGTTGTTCATATTTGTATTTTACTTTTATTAAAATTATTGTTCCTATGGTATTTGTATTTAAATGTGACCCCTTAGAAGAACGATGTCTTCTTCTTATTCTTCTTCTTTTTCTTCTTCTTCTCCTTAGTGTAGGCCTTGTGGCATGTTTTTATGCGGGATTAGCTTCCTGCGATATCGATTCCCAGCTGTCAATCCATCTCTTTAGTGGTCTGCCCGGGAGTCGTTTTACCTTGTCGGTTTGGCTATGCAGTGCAATGTGGGGGAGTTGGATGATTCCATTCTGTTCACATGCTTATACCATTGTCTTCTTTATGACTTTCCCCACCTAATGACATCTTCCTTCTCGCATATTTCTGTTATCCTGGTGTTCCTTATTATATCTCGTAAACTCTTACCGGATATGGTCCTTAGAGTCTTCATTTCTGACACTTTTAGCGCGTTTTTTATGTAAAAAAAATACAAAAAAACAAAACACAAATATACACAAAAAAACACATACCTCTTTTGGTAAAAAGAACTTTGAATATTTTATAAAACAACAAAGTTTTTCATCCTGTTTTCACTATCCATAACGCTATTAATTAACGAAACTAAGTATTAAAGAGCTTTTCAAAAATGGTTAACGGAGGTGGGTAGATCTGAATGAGATCGCATCATTCAGGCATGATGTATTTGATTCCATGTCATAAACAATTATCTTTTGGTACAATTTTATAAATAAATATTGTAAAATGTACCTCCGGTACGAGAAAACCCTGTTAGGGCACTTTTTTGTAAATTGTAGTTTGTAATTATGTGTATGATGGAAAATAAATTAATTTAATTAGATGCACACATGACATGGAAAATAATTCATCGTTCACTTTGTGTAATACCACTTTTGAACTATGAATGATAAGGAGAGTGTTATTTAAATATACCAAAATGTTAAAAATGCTTTTAATATACAAAATTTAATTCGAAGAAATTTAAATGAAAATGTTAGATACTTGCGTTGGTATAATTTTAATTATATTGAAATACTACTTGAACATTAGTGCAGCCAAGAAACTTGTATTTAAGTTTCGGCTTAAAGCTGTGCATTTACTAGTACAAGAATTAATATTTGAACTCAATTATGAAGTTAGCTTCCCTGACCCGGCTGCGCCTCTGTGAGTTTCTCGCCTTTGCATTTTAATAAGTTTTAAAATCAATTAAGAATTCAAATTGTGTGTCTTGAAAATACTTCAGCGAGAGAAATAAAGCAACAAATTTTCCAAAACAGACCGAATTAAAAATACCAAATCTTACAGAAGAAATACCACAATCTTAAAACTAAAATTTTAATTTTAATTTAGTTTCAGTTCCCTACAACTACTACAATTACCATCGGCCGTTTCCCAGTAAGGGTAGACAGAGAGGATAGAAGGCCACAGTCTTCTGTCCATACATTTCTAGCTTCCTTCACATATAGTCATACATGCCGTCCGGTTACGTAGACTTTGACAAGACAAGGTTTTAGGTTCTGAATGATCTGGTCGTGCCAGCAAGCCTTTTTTGTGCTTCTTCGTTTTGTTCTTCCGTTTACATTTGCAAATATACTTTCTGGTCATTCTCTCATTATCCATTCGCTCCAAATGTCCATACAAACTCAAAGAACTTCTCTTTATTGATTGATTCGGTTTAATTTAGATTTAAATATAATTAATAAAATTAATTTCTATTTATAAATAATTAATACTTATAGTTATCTTTCGCCTATCGATTAAATCTAGAAACTATCATAAAAGTGTAAAATTTAAAGATATATACCATACATTAAAGGTGTCTCAGAAGAGATGAATCATTTATTTTTGAAGTTTAAGCATCCCAGGGCTCACGACCTAGCACTGGCTGGTTAAAGTGACAGCTTTACACATTATGTAATGTTCAGTGACCTTTAATTATTGAACATTCATATTGTTATATAAATACTATCAGTTGAAAACGATGTGAAATAAATTGGTTTCTACAACTAAACATAGGTGAGAATTTTCCCGAATAATTCACAAATTTAGGAGACGGTCTGTAATTATAATTCAATTATATACATATATATATATATATATATATATATATATATATATATATATATATATATATTGTATATATATATATATATATATATATATATATATATATATATATATATATATATATATATATATATCCGCCTCCATAGTGTAATGGTCAGCACGCTCGGCTACCGTTCTGGAGGTCCCAGGCTCGATTCCCAAGGGGGTAAAAATAAATATAAGTATTTTTTTCACTGTAATATTTATTCAATATTACCATGGACTGGTACCTGAAGCGGAGGGCTGATCACCTTTCCTCCATGTGTAAAACGATCATGATAACACTGCGTTTATAAGACACAGTGCCCTATGCACCATTGGGGTGCGGACAAGGGTTTTTAATATATATATATATATATATATATTTATTTATATATATATATATATATATATATATATATATATATATATATATATATATATATATATATATATATATATATATATTTATATATATATATATATATATATATATTTATATATATATATATATATATATATATATATATATATATATATATATATATATATATATATATATATATATATATATATATATATATATATATATATATATATATAAATAGATATATATATATATATATATATATATATATATATATATATATATATATATATATATATATATATATATATAATAGATATATATATATATATATATATATATATATATACATATATATATATATATATATATATATATATATATATATATATATATATATCGGACACTGGATTTTAACCACAAGGATGAAATATCAATAATTATATTATGAGTGTATTACTTTGAATTACAGGTGTGTCAAGAGACGAAGCATCAATTATTTTTAGGCGACGGAAAGTAAGGGTCTGAGAACATTAGTGCTTACGACCTGACAACACTGGTACTGGAATGCTTAAACGAAAAATACCAGTAGTAGCCACCTAGGACATATTTATTATTTATTTATTTTTTGACTTTGAGTAATCCTTAATTTACGTTTTTAATATGCCTTTCAAAACAAGTCATATGAATATTTTATTCTTACATAACATTTAGGAAATATAATTATTTAAGACAATCAAATCTAAGAACTCTTGTGCGACACTTGAATATCTCGAATTTAACGAAATTCTTAATCCTCGTCAAAGTTCTCTTCGGCATTTGACTGAGTAAAAGACTTGGGAACACTTATGTGACAGGCGCTTTGGAGATTTTCGGATGTACTCCACCGACTGTTTTAATTACTCTGGTATGGAAGGTACTCTGGTATGTACGAAGCCTGGAACTTGGTTCTAGTCGAAGAATCAATTAAGAATTTAAAATGTGTTTGCCGAAAGTGTGACCCGGGAGATGAAGTTGAATGGAGTAGAGAAAGTACACTAATGGCTAAAATAATGTAGGTACTAAAACGTGTTTTATATATTTTTAAGTTTCTTAGGATTTATTTTATTTATATTCATTCAGTTGTACATAGGAGATATGTAGGTATTACTGACAGTACAACAATAACCTGTGAATCGAAAATGCCATGTTAAATTATTTTATTTAGTTTTAATTATTGCCAAATAATTATGACTAATTTTTTATTATTATTTTATCATAAAGTTAACAACATGTAAAATATTATGTAAAAAATGGGTACGGCCGTTAGTAAAGGAAAAAAAAGTATGTGACATTTTCAAAACGTAGTTGTATAAAAATAAATAGCTTTCATGTGACGACTTTTAATTTATGGTATTAACCCTTGACCACGGGACATGTTTCAATGTATTTAATACGGGACTTTCATGAAATGTACGACGACGAGAAAAACTCACATTTTACATTAAACTTTTAATTTAAACATTTTTTATTGAAATGAATATTAACAAAAAGGCATATGAGTAAAATAAAATATTTGAGTTATTTTATAATTAATAAAGTACCGATAAATATGCCCACTAATGTATTGACATAAACATGCATTTCTTAGTTCATTTTGAACTTGGAGCGTTAGTTGTTTTACAGGCTTATCCAAGCTTTTTACTTTTATTTACTATAGAAATGTTACACACAGTACGGCTTTTGTAACTAAATCATTAGTCGATTAGGCATACTAGATAATGCATATTTTCAAATAATCGATTCAATGAGAAAAAAACTACATAAACTAATATTAACACCAACAGAAAATTTCTTGAATGTTTTTCGCAGATGCTTTGTGGCACATTTTATGAACTTTATAAAATAAAACAACTTTGTTGGAACCACTTTTTAAAAGAGTGGTTAAAACAAAATTGTTTTATTTTATAAAGTTTCAACTGAAAATTACTACATTAATAAGATAAGATAACTTTTTTGAGATTTTTTGAGTCTACTAAGTTGTCATTTTTTTTTTAAAACACGTAAAAATTGAGATTGAGACAGTTGTTTCGCCTAGTTATGGCATTTTCAAACGAACGTGAAGATTGAATGTAATGACGGTCCTTATGTAGCTATACAATTCTAGGTACTTAAGTGATAGTTTTAACATTTGCAGTAATAACTTATGGGAGACAACAATAGTTAATGGGGGTGTAGGTAGTACACTTATATTTATTTTCTGGGAAAGGAAGAATTTATTGACATGGCAATTTGTGAGAGAATTAATTTTTTTGAACTTTTTACAATTACAATATTTTGAGTGTGTCCAAATACTTGTTCACAAAATCTGGATTATCTCCAATTACAGGAGTTATTTTCATATTATTTTTTTACATCTCATCAAAGATGAAGAAGAATATGGAAGTCTGGGCATTTACGGGGCTGACGACTGTCATAGGCTGGTTTAAGTGATCACTTTACATACGTGTAACTTCTTTACATCTCACCAATAGATGTCTCTAGTGAAGTTCTAGTGATTCAAGAACAAGGTTTCTAAATTGGTTCATATATAAAGAACTTCCAAGAATTTGAGTAGTGTGGTTGTCAATAATGGGTAGAATTGGTGAATGTTACACGTGTGTAAAGTGATCACTTAAACCAGCCTATGACGGTCGTCAGCCCCGTAAATGCCCAGACTTCCATATTCTTCATCATCTTTGATGAGATGTCAAAATAATAATAATAATAATAATAATTACAATTGTTGGTAATATTATTATGAGACGTTTTAAGCTTCTCTTTAAAAAATATTAAAACACCAAGTCGACAATATGATTCTGTATGTTTTATTTAAGTCACGTTATGGCTTTATAACGAGCAAATTATGACGGTCCCCATACGATCGTTATAACAGAGTTCAACATCGCCCATTTGCAGTTCTCACGCACTACTTTCAGGCAATGATTATTCAAGACTAAATGAACACTAGTGCGACATATTTTGGAGTATTACATATGATAAATTCACTATAATAAATTATTGTACTTCATACATCTCACGAAATGACCATCATTACCCAGGATTTATAATCGTAATTAATAAAAATACACATATAAAATGGAGGTTTATAAATTACTCAAATTTCCTGTATATTACCAAAAGAGCAAACCTCTACGTTTAATATCCCTGACTCGTCTACTGAGACTTACATAATCGGTGATGCGAATATCCATCTCAATAATCACAATAATCGAGTCATCCGGTTATTTTGAATATATTGTCGATTAATGTTAAATATGAAGGTAGATTTTCGCGGTTACAGATAATTACGGACATATTGGGTAAAACCATGTATTAATATTTCCTCTTTGCGACGTTTCAGACGTCGTTACATAGTTATAACAATAATAATAAATTTGAATAATTTATATAGTGAATACAAACTCTGTCAACTCTCTGTAGAGTAATGGTCAGCACGCTCAGCTACCGTTCTCGAGGTCCAGGTTTCGATTCCTAGAGGGGGGTTAAATAAAAATATAAGTGATTTTTTCACTCTGATATTTATTCAATATTACTCTGGACTGGTACCTGAAGCGGAGGGCTGATCACCTTTCTTTCATGTATTAACGATCAAGATAATACTGCATTTATATACTAGAGTGCCCTATGCACCATTGGGGTGGGGATAAGTGTTTGAAGAGGATGACTCATGTTTACATCAATTCATATTATGGCTCTAGAGGATCTAAAAGAGATGTGCATTCTAGACCAATTACTTGATAGACGTCAGACGCTTCGATCGGCTGCAACAACTGCCATGGGTAAGTAATCTTACCAACTCGCAACCGGGGAACTATATTTGGCAAGTGTGACTTTGCTTTTGCGGGACCGATGGCGCAGAATGCTCTTCCACCGGTATTTTGGAACAGTGAGAGTGAAATGACCTTTAGAAAAAAAAAATTAAGACGCATTTGTTTGCTAAATTATTTCCACTATCTCCTTTTCTCCAATTCAATAACAGTACAGCGCCCTTGAGGTAGTATTTTATGAAAATGGCGCTATAAATAAAATATCCACAATTAACTAACTTACTAACTAACCATCACGCCGCTTCCCGCAGAGGTAGGCAGAGAGAATCAATCGAACGCCACACCACTCTGTCTTTGCAAACATTCTTCACCTCTTCTACATTCATGCATCTCCTCATACACACCCGACGATCATTACGACTCCTGAATTTTTATCCACAATTATTATGATTATAAATTGATAATCAGTTAGTCGGTTGGTTTTATCCATAACCGGTAATTGAAAATCGAACCTTTCGATTAGTCAGTCATTCGCATCACTAGCCTTTACTCCTTACTTTCGTATATTCTTGAAGCAAACCGTATTAAATCGCTTAAAAGGGGGACTCATATCCCTACGAACATTTTAATCGACACGCTCATAATATTCTTAGCTTAAAGTAGGATAAGCAATATACAGCTGTAAACTTGACATCAGCAATTTATGTGAGTTTCTTGAGGCAGATTTGTAAACTCCAGTTAAGAAAGATAATCGTAATCCAATTTTTTGTACGTTACATGAATACTTTAATAAGGCTCTGATACAAGGAGTTAAAATATTTACTTAAGTAACCTTTTTTACAAATCAGATAAGTATTTCTTAAAAGATTAATCAAATTATATTATTTTTCTTCCTTTGAACTTTATAGCCGTACTATATTTACCCTATATAGGGCAAATGTAAAGTTTAGAGGAAAAATTCAATAACAATTCTTTATTGTCATTGAATGTTTTAAAACTCAATGTTATTTTAACCTATCTCAACGTTATAGGGGGGTTTCATATAAATGTGTGTGGGTGTGGGTGTGTATGTGTATAATAATCTGAAACTCGAATATTTAAAAAAATACATACGATGTAATGTTAAGTAAACCGGAGATTATCAAAGTAAAAGCCGCTAGTTTTTGCGATAAACAAAAATTCCTTTAGTGCTCACGCCTACATTATTTGTAATTACATTTGGACGCAAGAAAGGTAAATAAACGATTAAGCTGAAATTCAATGTGAATGAAACAAAAGCATCCTGCGTTAACAGCATTCCGACTTACGTAAAAACACAAGGTAAAGAACCTCTTCATCTATGCTGTTTTTATTTTATTTGAGTTATTTACGCAACACAGTGTTCTTCGCAAACAGCCTACTGACTTAACCTCCACTTTTTACATATCTTTCTCCGACTTGTGCATGTTTCATCGCCATACAACCGGAGAAACAATGGACGAATATATTCGACGTATGTTCCGAACAAATTCTTAGCGTTACACGAGCAAACATGCCTTTATTCAAAAAGGGCTTTAAGAGCGAGGAGAAAAAATAATGTGACACATCACTGACGCTAAAGATGCTGTTAAATCGCTCACGACAATTTAAGGTTAGGCTTTCGGACGAAGAAGACACAAAGGCGTACTTCGAACAAACGATTTTCAATTTAATACGCGAACGCCGGAATAAAAAATGTTTGGGCAAATCAATTGAAAATATACGAGGCAAAGAGAGCGATGGAGAGAAAATCATTGTATTCCATCATACATTTTTTGTCGTTTCTGTTTTGGATTAACAAATTTTAAAACATAAAAAAACGTAATGTAAATATTTTTTACAGCTTCAGATTCTAATCAAATCATAAATCATTTAATTTATTTGTTTAATTTTCATTAATAAGACATTAGCACAATTGACTTTTTAATTTATTCCTCACTGAGAGATCCCATGGTAAAAAGTTAAAAAGGTATTCCAATTATGCGAAAGAAAATATTGAATTAGTATACTTAATATATTATACGTAGTCATGTTATATGTCAGAATATCATCATAATTATTGAAAATCCTTAATATTCATAAAGGATATTCAATAGTTATGATGATCATGCACTTTTGAGAATATTCTTATTAAACAAATGCGCAAATGATGAATTTATATACATAGACGCATTTCCAATATCATATACACTTGGGTCTGTTTTTATGCGGATATTTTAAATGCGATTTTCAAATGTTATGGAACCTGACCCTTATTTTTGGATGTAGTTCATTTATTTTTTTAAGCAAATTCGCATTTAAAAATCTAAAATTTAGACTAGTGCAGGTTACAATCGTTAAAGTGTGATTGTGTCACTGGCACAAAGTTAAGCTCAAATCTTACATCGTATTCAAGAGATGTTTTATTGGAAAAAAGAGAAAAGGCACTTCTAATTTGGATTGAAGATTTATCTCAAAAATGATTTTCCGAATGTGGATATTTAATTAAGGAAAAAGCTCTTTTTATTTATTTTTTATTTTTATGATTTTTATTATGAAACACGTGGTACAATTGATTTTATGAAATATTGGTATTTATCTATTACAACTGAAATTAAAAATGTACAGACTTAACTGAATTGGCAATTTATGGATTTAAACTATGGATTTAAGGATTTAAGGTATTTAAGTAATGGCTATTTATTTAACTTATTTAACTATTTGCAATTAAAAAATTTAAACTGATAGATTAAAAATTAAAAATTGATATATTTAACTTAATTAAAGCAATATATGGATTTACACTATGGATTTATGGATTTAAACTATTTGGCTAATTGCAATTTATTTAACTTGTTTAATTATTTCCAATAAAAAATAAAAAATTGATAGATCAAAAATTAAAATTTGATATTTTTAACTTAATTAAAGCAATATATGGATTTAAGCTGTGGATTTATGGATTTCAGCCATTTGACTAATTAGAGAGATACTGAAAATACTGTATTCGAGTTAACATAACCGTAATGAATAATTGAAGGTTTGCTTAAAACGGTCCTCTTTAGATTCCATAAAGTTTAGTGAAATACATATGTTTCAAGAATAATGTTTTGCCGAAAGTTATGTTTAGTACATAGAATATGTAGTATTAACATGATGTAAACTCTAGTTAGGTACATGATAACGCCACAAATCTTATTCAACGGGAAACTTTCCGGTCTCAAGTTGGATATTCACTCTCGTGGAGGCCTTTTAGCCCGCCACTGCCGCGCGAACGAGCAAATGAGTAATCAACTATGAACGGAACGAGCGCACTAAAGTGGCGACAATGTAGCTCGTATTCATTGAATTTATGAGGATGACGGTTCAAGCCCTCGTTCAACCAGAATCGGAGGCTTTCAAGAGGACGGACCGGAGCCCGACCCGCCCTAAACGTCCCAATTAAAAACCAAGTAACGATCGCATATGAATATTAAATGCGTGTATACGAGTATGTCGCCGACAAGGATGAAGTGCGTGTCATGATTTTCTGTGTACATATTTTGAAAGCTGTCCCACCGCATGCCCAGATCTGATACAGAAGCATCTAGGCTTCCTGACAGATCTGCTCTTGCTAAGCAATTTTTTTTTTTTGACTAAGTTGCGAAATTTATTGAATTGAACAGCCTTGTATTATTTAGATTGGCAGTGACAGGTATATTGAAAGCTTTTAAATGTAAATTCACAGTAAAATCGGGATACAATTTTATGTTGTTTCACATTTTCAATTTTCTGTGTACAAAATGTATGTTGTTTAACAATCACAATTTATGTATGTTGTTTAACATACTACAATTAAAAGAGTCCGGCTCCGTAGTGTAATAGTCAGCACGCTTGGCCACATTACTGGAGGTCCCGGGTTTGATTCCCAGGGGAGGGGGTCAAATAAATATGTGAATATTTACTATAATATTTATTGTAAAAGAAAAAAACTTGTTTTCTACCACTTGAGTTATATTTATGTAATCATAACGACTAGTTTCGGAAGCTATTCTTCCATCTTCAAGTCTGAATATAAACTTAAGTTAGTTTAATCCTAGTCATTATGATTACGTAAATATAACTCAAGTGGTAAAAAACAAGTGTTTTTCTTTTACAATTTCATCATGTCTTACCACAAATTGAATGCAGAAACAATAAACTATTATTTATTCAATATTACCCTGGACTGGTACTTGAAGCAAAGGGCTGATCACCTTTCTTTCATGAGTAAATGATTATGATAACAGTGTGTTTATATGATGCAGTGTCCTATGCACCATCGGGTATGGATAAGGGTTTGAAAAAGAATTAGTAATATATGTCGTAATATAAGACGAAAAAACGGATAATGTTGGAGCCTTATTTTTGGCAATATGAACAAGAACAAATATTCATATGTTTATATACCCAGCCTTGTGCTGCGGCTCAGTCTGGTCAAATGGAAAAGGAAGAAAAAGAGAAAGTACACATTTTTAATGTATTTAATTTGGCAATACTTGTGGGTAAACAAGATTTCAACAGCTATTACGAAGCACGGTGTCTGACATGAATGTGTAATTTTTCATATCTTGCAAAATTCCAAGTTTGGTTTCCAACAGGTGGTGCTGCCATCATGTTGAAATAAAATGTTTTATTTTAACGCAATTTCTCTTTAATATTACTTTTTTTTAAATTTAATTCTATTGACAAACTTGTATTAGATGCTTCCGTGATTCAACTTTTGCAAATATGAAATTATATTCTTAAAGTATGACTCAAGATGCACTGCAAACTTTCTTTTCCGAAGGTTTCTGCAGTCTGAGAGCACTGTAAATAATTGCGATCATAAGTCGCCAACTTCGGGTTAAACTTGATCCTGGAAGTTTTCAAGAAAACCGCGTTGGTCGGAAATCTATCAATTATAAGTTGTTAGTGTTCATTGGGAGCCGAGAGTAACTTCCTGTACTCCTGGTGGCATTTTATTGAAATGTTTCTGCATTTTATAGATAAAACCTTCTTTGTATCAAACCGAAGGCAGAACGGACTTATCCGAAGATTTTCTTTCTGCGTCTACGCTGTTTATAAACGATTTTTTGTTTAATTTGTAGAACTATATTCTAATTTTTGTCCGCCTCCGTAGTGTAATGGTCAGCACGCTCGGCTACCGTTCTAGAGGTCCCGGGTTCGATTCCCAGGGGGGTCAAATAAATATAAGTGATTTTTTCTCTCTAATATTTATTCAATTTTACCCAGGACTGGTACCTGAAGCGGAGGGCTGATCACCTTTCCTTCGTGTGTTAACGATCAAGATAACACTGTGTTTGTATAGTGCAGTGCCCTATGCACCATTGGGGTGCGGAAAAGGGTTTCAAATATTCTAATTTACGTATTATTTTTTAAATCAAACACAAATTTTATGAGTCTACTAAGTTGTATTTTATTGTTAAAAAATACATTAAAATTGATATTCAGACAATTGTTTCGCTTAGTTATGGCATTTTCAAACAAATGCCATAACATAAACGACTTTTTATATTAGATTTAAGTTTTGTACAGACATTTCTTGTTAGAACTGCATTTTATAGAATAAAATAAGAACTTTGTAATTTTTCACATTAATTTTATTTGACTAGCAACCGGGTTTCGTTGCAACCGACATTTTATATCACAAAGACATAGACAATAAATATAAAAATAAAAAAATCAAACAATTAATTGCTGCACGTGGAACAATATTTTCGGTAGGCACTAAAGATTAAGCCGATCGATAATTACATATGTATGTACATGAAGGCAAGGTGATCAGACTTGCGATGCAGGTATCAATTAATGTGAAAAGTCTTTAATTTATTTTGAGCCTCACCCCCCCTGGGAATCAAACTCGGGACCTCTAGCATGTTAGCCAATCGCAGCATCACTACTCTATAGAAGGACAGACAGTAAAATTATCTTCTACGAAAACTAAAATGCCACTAAGCAATTTCGTAGTAATTTTCATATTTTTTCCTAAAACTATAAATTAAAAAATGTGAGTTGAGATGGTTTGGACCAGTGGAACATGAAGTGAGGAAGGAATGGTAAAAATGTTAGGCGAATGCAGTTGGAAAAAGCAGTAGAGGAAGACCGAGGAAATCTTGACCGAGGAAAGGTTTATTATATAGTTATACGTATACGTACATGACAGTTTTTTTTATTATTTTTAGATTACTTAAGTGAAAACCAGTGATTGGAATTTTTTTCAATTGTATTTTATTTTATTATTTTTGTGAAAATTCTGTTGGTTTTCCAATAAATAAATGATCAAGTATGTATATATCTCAAATACTTGAATGTTAGGTACGGTAAAATTTTTGATTTATTTACAAATCACACTTTATATTTAACTTTTGAAACTTTAAAAAAAAATTATAAAATAAGTACCAATGCTTCAGATTTCTAAAATAACAATTTCAAATACGAATAAGATTTTATAAAAACATCTGTAGGGTTGCGTTCGGTTATTGCTCAAGAAACTGTATCTTCAAGTAATTAGTATCAAAGACAAAAAGGTACAAGTAATAATTAACGACTTTCAAACAAAGGTACGTAGTTTATTCTTTGTTATTCCAAATTTAAATTCAAATTAGTTCAACAAAATAACAAACAAAGACAGCGAAAAAAACATTCATTAATTATTATGATTACAGCTGAAACGAAACACTGTAAACTTAATTTTCCCGTTCAGTTGGCAAGTTCAAAGAGTGGAGACATCCATTTTTCAAACGTATCGAATTACTTTGTTATTATGCACTTCCATGCGTGCGCCAGCTGACCAATCAGGCCATTCCACGGCCGTGGACAGCCAATCAACAGCGGAGGGACGTCGGGCAACAAAATAATATGTAATACCAATATGTCGGTACAGTAGTCTGACATTCGACCGACAAGGAATGCTGAAACCAAGTATGGTGATGTGAAATGATATGGCTTTCAATTTTATTTAATATAATAAAAATTATCATGGAAATGAATTCAATCAAATTCAATCAAAAGGCAGAGAGAATAGAACTCTTTCGTTGCAAACGATCTTCCCCTCTTCCATATTCATGCAACTTCTCATACATACACGCCAATTATTCCGACTCTTGATCTGTTCACTTATGACGTGATATATTTGGGCAAAAAATTCAATGGTTTTATACATTTTACTAAAAAATATGGTAGGTATTTTAAAGATCAAGCCAATATTAACGTTTTTTATTCCCCACCCTTTTCTTGAAACCCCCTGATTTAAAATAAAAATAGGGCGTCAAATGTAATTCCTTTAATCACAATAAAAATTAAAATAAACTCACCCTTGTCTGTAGATGAAACAGCAGCAACACCATTTAGCGATTTATGGATTCATTACGAAACATTAAACGAAATTAATTTAAAAGTGTCACTTGTTACATACAACTATTTCTTAAAATCTATTGTGACACCTGTTTCTGTGCATTTCGTATCATTTTCGAACACGGTATATTAAATAAAAATTGAAATGTGGTGCTGGAGGAGGATGCTGCGCATTCCTTGGACTGCAAGACGCACAAACGTCTCCATTCTCCGCGAACTGTCAGTGACAGAAAGACTCTCCACGACTTGCAGGAAAAGGATTCTGTCTTACTTTGGGCATATCGCCAGAAAGAACGAGAAGAGTCTTGAAAAACTGGTAGTAACAGGTACAGTTGAAGGCAAGCGGGCAAGAGGACGGTCTCCAACAAGATGGACAGACCAAATAAAGGAATTAACCGGATCCTCGCTAAACGCTGCCATCAAGTTGGCCCAGGACCGGGAAGAATGGAGAGGACTTGTGCACCAAGTGCCTGACATTCCAGAAGACCACGACGCTCAGCATTGAGCAAGAAGATGAAGAAGAAAGAAGAAGATATTAAATAATCAGGGAAATTTTATTAAAAATTAAACACTTGAATAATCCACTTGAGTTTTATTTATTTACGACTAGTTTCGAAAACGACAATTGTTTTCATCTTCTGGTACAAATTAAAACTAACGATCAGAAGATGAAAACAATTGTCGTTTTCGAAACTAGTCGTAAATAAAATAATACTCAATTAAGTAGATTATTCAAGTGTTTAATTTTTAATAAAATAATCATGTCATTCCACAAAGTTAATGCCGAATCAATAAATAATATAATCAGGGAACATGAATTATGTTTTATAAAAATTATTATTTATAAAACACAATTCGTGTTCCCTGATTGTTGATTTGAATTTTATGGAATTCATAACAAGGTATGAAATTCCATAGTAGCAGTTTAATTTGTATATGCTACTGTTATCTTATACATTTTTTTTTATTATTTTGAAATTTGAAATTTTTTATAAAAATAATTATTTACGTAAAATGCTGGTTTTGTACTGTCGGGTATTTTTTCGATTATTTTAATTATCACAAAATGACTGCCGGATCAATAAATGAAATGACAGTTAATTTACTAAAAATCCAAAGGATATTTTTATTGACTTTAATTACAAAACATTTGATCAAAGAAGATAAATGGTTTTCAAAAAAAAATATAAAATGAATGTTAATTTATTATTCAAGGTTATCTGTTTTACCTTTGTTAAATTAACCTTACATTATTCCCGCTTAACAGACATAAAGAATTCACCCTGTCCATAACTGTTACAATATAAATTTATTGTAACATTGAAAGTGAATGAACCAGAAATGTGGACAAATAACATAGACAACACAGCGAGGGGCCTGCTCATCTGGTACCTATTTAAAATGAATTTTGTAGTCTTCAAGCTCATAGCGAGAATTAATAAAAACAACAAGGTTAATAATAATATGTTTATGTTTATTATTTACAATCGCGGCGGGGAGCAATACGCAGGACCGAATTGGAACTTATTTTTATTTTAAGTGTTTTATTTTTTTAAATTATACATTTATCTTTGGAATAAATTCAAAAAAGTTGTATTTTAATTGGATCCTTCTTAAATGATCTCAAATGTTAAGTCATGAATAAGTTAAGAATACATGAACAAAAAGAAGACATTTTTTCATTTCTAAATGATACATTTTTGTAATTCATGAAAAAATTTCATAAATTTTCTACCCTATACTTCACACCCTATATTTAAAAGAAAGTTTGTTTTTAGTATTTCAAACCCTTGTTTGCATCATTGGCTTTGTTATATTTATTTTTTATTGCCCGAAGATATTGATATAAAATTAATATTTTGTTTTAAATATTAAAAAAACATAACTTCTTCATACGTTTTAATAAATAGCTTGACTCTATTTAAAATTAAAATATAAGATTGTTTATAATGCAGGGTTAAGGAATTACTTTAAAATATAATAAATCAGGCTTTAATTTAAATTAAAGCCTGATTTATTTTTGTTTGCATACCAAAAAGTATGTTTATTTTTTATATGATTTAAAAATGTTATTTACAATATACTTTACATTGTATCTATTAAGGACAATATATTATTACTTTGAGTTCCAAAAGTGATCCTTTGTTTAAAACATATTGTAGGAATAATCAACCTGCATTTTGTTTATTGTGTAATTCGCAACAAACGATGATGTATAAATAGCATGTTTTAATGGAATTACGCTGTCTAAACTAAAACACATTTACGGGGGCCATTCTGGAGCTGATGAGTAGAATTGCCCGTGAATGTGGAACATAAAATGGCGGAGCTATCCGTGAAAGGAAAATTGCGTCAGCGAAATAAAACAGACGGCTCTTTATATCAGTTTAATATTCATAAGCACGACTCGCTTTTATAGATCCCCCCTCATATATTCGAAGTTAAGTGTCGGTGCTCTTCTTACTTGCACAACCTTAACACTTTATTTTAATCGTCCTTAAATAGTATTCTTGATTACTAAAGGAGTTATTACTGCAATTATTATTATCTTAGCGAATCTCAATCTCTTCTTAGTTTAGCTCAATATTTAGTATGGTGCTGTATCTACTGAAAATATAGACTAACTGACATTTTAACCTAAAATTATCAATTTTCTTAATTGATTTCGCAGTCACTTTGTGGTAAATATCTAAGCATTTTATTTAAAGTTTAACTTACTAAATGATCCCACAGTACATTTATCATAAATGTGGAGGTCCTCAGCAAAAAGTTACATTTCCAATTTTGCACAAAAATCCTTTAAATGCAAATCTGTTCTGTGTAGGTACTGTATTATATCTAAATCTTAATAAACGTTGAGACAAACGTGATTAATCAATAACTCGTCACTCGGGTGGCTATAACACTCAAAATGGGTGAAAAGCCATTAAAAAGAAGAAGAAGAAGAAACGTGATTAATCCTGTGTTAAACCAATATGAAATCATTAAATCGCACCAAAACGTAACAATTTTAAACTATTATTCCTGATTACTTAAAATCATTTATAATGGAAATGTAATGTATTGGTGAGGACCTCTATAAATATAAGTGGAGGAACCCAGATTTCTGAACAAGGATTTGGACACATCCAATAAAATAACTAATCAAATTAGTAGCTTATTGTTTTATGATCAAAATTTTGGAATATATATTATTTATTAACATCTGATCGCGAAAATATCTGCAACCAGTGAAAAATGATACAATGATTTTTATTGTAATGTTTTGATTGCACGCGATGCGATTTTCCACTTAATGTCCTGCTACGATACTAGACATTTCACAAATGACCGGGGTCATTTGAGTACCTACGTATCTCAATTTGCGGCACCAAATGTAACAAAACGAAATAAAGAAATGTAATCTGTGATCAAAATTTGAATTCGGAATTGCGATGCAACTTTGATAACGCGCCTTATACTGATTCAGTCTAGCCTGAAAGAAAATGCCATGGAATTTTGGATTACGTAGTAAAAATGGCCAAGCATTCGTTTTACGTTGGGTTTTTTTCATCTGACAGGTTTAACACTTGTTGCGGTGGGATGTTACTTTATTGGTCTTCGTTTCCGTCAGGATTAGAGCTTATCACCGCGAGAGTAGAATTCCCGCCGGGCCGCCCTCGGTGATGACAAATTAGTACACGACCTACGTCCGTTTCCAACATGGCGGCCCAATCTAATTTCCGATCCGCCTGACAGATGGCTCTCCCGCCGAGAGACTTACCTCGTTTCCCGCGTCTCTGAGGTGCCGTTCGAAAAATAAGAACACTCTTTTTGAGCAACATCATGCCATAGACAACACGGAGCGACATCCTAGACAGGTACCTACCTTATTCCGGAAGATAAACTTCGGACGAAAATAAAGTAAAACCATAAAATACTTCCTGAAAACATTCATTTCTGGTTGTGTCGTGACGTAATTGTAGAAGTTTAAGAAGTGAAAATATTTTTAAAGTTGATTTTATTGATTGAATAAATAAAAATGAGCATTTCGCGTAGTAAATTTGTTTTTTTTTTCAACAAGTAAACTGTTTATATACACGCTAAAATTTTACTACGTCATTCATCGGAATTAATGTAATGTGAAAAATATCAACAGATATCATGTTTTCTTATTTGGAAAATAATGTCGTTAATTCTTAACATACCCATATAATTTCTCAATACAATATAGGTATTGTTTTCGTCTTTGTTTTCGTAAATTTACAAATAAGAGATTTTTACATATTTACTACAGTGTTTTCAAACACATATCGTATGAAAAAAAGTAAAGCAGTGCAGTTCAGCCGCTATACTCTACTTTGGTACATTGAAATTAGTTCTTGAGCTGTAGCAAATTTAGAGTAGGTAACGTATTTCCACGGCCTGGAATTCCCCTGCACAGACCTCACGTTCCTCTTAAGTTTCCTTAATTTTCTAAGTACAACTAGTTTCCACTCTCTACACCTTCCCCTACGTGTTTAATTACCGATACTTCCCATTTTCCGCATAAGTTTCGTTAATTCAATACACCTATGTCGATAGTCACATAAAATACAGGGTGGATAGAAAATTATAACTGTTTTAAAACAATCGAATTTTACTTAAAAATAAAAGACTTTGTATAATTAATGTTCATTTATTTAAGGGGATGCAACCCAAATACAAAATTCAATCACCAGCCGACCACTGCAGAGGTCACACATCTGTTCAATCCCGATTTTTTTAAAGAATGTTTGTTGGATATTTTTTTGTTTATAAAAAATATGTATTAAAAAAAATATTATTATTTAGCTCCTTTCCTTTCAATAACTCAAAACCAAATAATTATTTTAAAGAAAAACTTATTTTTCCAGTGCAAAAACGGTGCTTTAAGAAAAAATTAACTACTTAAAATGTTACCTGGATTTAGAGAAAATCAAGTTGCGACTTAACGAATACTGGGCCATTTTTTATTTTGTTTTGAATAATAAATTTTATTTTGTTATGAAGTAATAAATTAAGTAACCCTGAAGAGGGAACAGGTTGTTGCTGAAACTAGTTGGTTAAATAAAAATGTGAGTGGATCAGAACACAAAGTATTTTTATTTCTCGAAATAATACATTTTTCATTTATTTACTCTGTTTAGTCAGTAACGTAAGTTTATAGATTTTCTTTAAATAACCATATTTTTAACGTAATATTTATGGAAGTGTAGCATGCAGTTGACTAAAGAATATTCGTCAAAACGATGTATAAATGCTAGATGTTCGAACAGTAAAATAAGTAAAATGCATTGTTGAGATAAAATTATCGATGAAATTAAGAAAGGTGTGTTGGGATGGTTTGGACATGCATGAGTGCATAGAACGAGTGAATAAAAAGGACAGTATAACAAAATTATGGTTATAATTTAATTGAAAAGAGAAGCTGAGGAGGACTAACGAAAACTTGGCATGATCAAATATTTCAAATACTTGACAGAAGTCATGTCAGGAGTCGGAAAAATTGTCGGTTTTGTGGATATAAGGAGATTCACAAATGTGGAAGATCTGGTTCTTTGGAGAGCTCTTGGATTGCTGACCATGCCTGTCCAGGGTATCGCAAAGACCGGCTTACGCCATTCATTTTTTACTACATATGATGGATGTTAGGGGTCAAAATAAAATATGAAACAAAGGCAAAATAAAGGAATGGGTAAATGATCAATAGTTAATTTTATGAAATTTGTAAAATGTTTATATTCCTAATTTTTTCTATTTTTTGCGTGTATATTAGGTTAAAATCGTTAAAAACAATAAAAAAAATGATTTAAAAAAGAACTCCACCAGCAAGGCACACAAGGTGGCTTGGTGGGTCTCTGCAAAATATGTTCTAAATATTTTATTTATTGTTTCGGCATTAACTTTGTGGTAAGACATGTTACAATGATTAAAGAAAAAAGTGGTAAAAAACGAAGTGTTTTCTTTAATCAATGTTCTAAATATGTAAAAATTGTGATTTAAATTAATGTATACAATAAAAAAAAATAATAACACTGACCTTATTTAGCATTTGACCAACCGTTAGCTAAGCTTTAGGTTGAGATATATTAAACTATAATTTTAAAACAATATTGCATATTTTGAAAGTTATCAAATTGAAGATCATAAAATAATAAATATCAATCTCGAAATTCAGTTAATTGCCAATAGAATAAATTCTTTTAACCATATCATTAGACTAGTCTTGGTAAATTGATATTTAAAATAACGCATTTCTCGTTCATGAAAATTTATACATGAAAAGGTATTTGAATCGAAAGCGTTACTTTAGCTTAATCTTATAATCTCAGTCTATAGTAAATGCTGGACTAAGTTAGCATATTCATGAATTTAAATGCAAATTTATTGAAATGTTTAACTTTGAAATGAATGCAATATCAAGCATTTTATGAAGGCACCAAATAATTTACTGTGCTCAGCTTCTGTGCAGACCCAAACACAGGGTGAATTAAGCACCTAAACTTACTATTATGTTGGAAATGCGACGTGACAAAGAAGAAGAAAAACTTATGTGTAGATGAAAATTGATTTTTTATTACATTGTTTGGGATAGTCAGTAGGTTATTCAGGTTTAGTTTTATGCAATTTTAAATAGAAATACATATGTTTGTAGTGAGATATTGTTAAAGAAAGATTCATTTAAAACCCAATATACGATAAATAGCATACAACATTTTCTCTTAACCTAGGTAACATTTGAGGTAACTATTTTTATTCTTAAATCTAAATAAATATATGGTTTTGAATAGAAAAAAATATATAAAAGTCGTAAAAATATTTTATTTTTATTGCAATAAATTTTCTAAAAAAATAACGTTAAGAGACGTCCAGCCCTTAGCGCGGTCGAGCGCGTTGTGATTTAAAGGCTTGAGATCTCGGTCTTATAGCAAACATATTTATTGAGGTAAATTAATTTTATACATGTTGTACCAACCTCGATTTACGGTAAGAAAACAATATTTCTTCACTTTTATGACTCCTTGAACTGGTTACAGGAACTTAAAACGATAACGTCATTCACGTTCATTTTAACCCCACCAAATTTATTAGGCGATAATGTATTAGAATATTGAATTCTTAAATATAATGACAGGATGACTAAAAAATTTTTATTTACCATAAGATATTCAATTTTCATATTTTGATAATTTTCTGTAAGATATATTTTCGCACCTTCTTATCCGTATTTAAAATATATTCCTGTTTGATTGGTCATGTTAGTCACACACACATATAAAACTTCCCCCGGCCATAATTCATGTACCAGGGCCCCATAACAGAGTGGGGAAATCAATAAATAATCCCAGCATATTATCGGTTTCATTATGAACGGTCAAACGTTCGACGTGCCTTTACTTATCGACGTAGGCTAGTGCTTTCGGGGTCGATTTTCCTTCTTTCATTTCCTTCCCTCCACCGGTGAAAACCTATTATTTTTCCGGACGAATCACCGGCACTCCATTAATCATATAAACCTCCTCCCAGCTTGCTGCCCTGGTAATGTATGGCCAGTTTTCCACCACTTAAATATTTTATTCATCGCGAAATGGGCCATTAGTCATCTCCGCACTAATGAGCTCTCTATCTTTTGTAATATTAAATTCAGCACTATCTTCTACTCATTTATTTAGCCCTGGTGGGTTTTCTGTACCTCCAAGACCCTCAAGAATTCCATTACATTTCTTCAAGCTGTTTTACTAGTAGCATTTATGCCATTATTCGCAATAATCCAGTTTAAGATCCAGAACACCCACTATCTTCTTTTCAAAATATCAGTAATAGGAATGCTTTTATTTATTTATTTATATTTATTTATAAAATAAACATGAACATATTAATTATCTGTACTATGGATCTTTACGCAAGTCTGTGTTGAGCCAAAATACTAACAAAACGAAATACTTACAAAACTTGGTGTATATAAATGCAAAGCATTATCATCAAGGCATTAATAATCATTATCGATAAAATTAAGGATGTTGCGTTGAGATTGTCTGGACATGTCAAACAAAATATACTTGCACAAGCTAATGAGAATTTGTTTGTGTCTGACTTCTCTTACTTAATATATAAAAATTAAATTTATAAATTGAATTATTGATTCGACAGTCACTTTGTGGTACTATTATTTATTTTTAAATTTCAATTTTACTTGGTAAGTATCACATTCCCTTAAAATCTAATATGCAACGTATTTCGATGGATCTCGCACCGTTTTCAAACTCTGGTCTTTTAAAAAGATATGGAATGCATTGAAAATGCTTTTAAAGAAAAGTGTTATATAGTAAATGTATCTATGAAATAAATATGTATCCATGTATCTATGAAATATATAAATAAAAAAATACATTTAAAAAAATTAAAAAAAAAGCATTTTAGCTTGACCAACCCAATTTGCCTTTATTTATTTTCAAGGAGTGGTTTTTTTTACTTTTTTTTAGCTGGACTAACCCATTCATTTGCCTTCATTTATTTTCAAGCAGTGGTTTTTATGCATTATTCACGAATTAATTTGTGACAAGAATATTTTTCTTAAGTGGAAGAATATTTTATAGCGTAAAGTGATGACGAAAATAAGGTCAGTTTTTCCTCTCATTTCGAGGTCACGTGAGCACTTCTCCGCCGTAGTTGACCCACAAAGCTCGTTTCACAAATTACCCTATTTTAAAACGCTTCAGTGGCCGGTAGAGCCCTCGCATCCTCAGCACGGGGTGGCATTATTTCAAGACACGTTCGCGCCTTAATTATTCAGAATACCTGGCACTGAGTCGCTTCATTCTCCGAGCTAGAATCCCTCCAAATATGAAGCTTTATGCAAATTATCAATTGCAGCGCGCAGGTGGCCGAGCGGGATGCAGCGGGTTAATTATGCTGTCAGTTTTTTTCGCTGTATATTTGTATAATGTGAAAAGGCCTTAACAGTCCGACTGACGACGGATATTATTTCTCAAGCGTCCGATGATGCGTGCCTCGAGCAATCAGGGTACGATACGACGAGCTATATATTTATGATGCCCTTCGTACAGATTGTAATGTTTTGACAGGTGGACATAGAGTGGAATCACATAAACTAACTGTACGAACAAAACAAAACATACAAAGACGTTAACTAACTAACCATCCTACAGCTTCACCGCAGGGGTAGGTGGAGACAATGGAACGCCACGCCAATCTGTCTTTGCACACAATCTTCGCCTCTTCCACATTCGTGAAATTACTCATCATACAAACACACCGATTATTCTGACTCCTGACCGGACTTCTTTCAAGTATGTATTTAAAATCCTTCCTCTACTTCTATTACTAACCACATTCGCCTTTTATAACATAGATCTTCGTTAATATAAGGTGCTGATATAAACTCCCGTTCACTCAATATAAATATTAAAAATGGAAAGTATGCAATGGTTTTTAAATTTTAAATAAGTCAGAATAAACAATTCATTTTCAAACATTGCATTTATTTCTTTTCAAACGTTGATATACAAACTAATTATATTATTTATACAGCAAAAAATGTTTTACAGGACGTGAAATGCTCAACTATTTTCGACTTTGATTAAAATTATAATAATAAAATAATAAAACCATTATCCGCACCCCAATGATGCATAGGGCACTGCGTCATATAAACGCAGTGTTAACTTGATCGTTTACACATGAAGGAAAGGTGATCAGCCCTCCGCTTCAGGTACCAGTCCAGGGTAATAATATTGAATAAATATTACAGTGAAAAAATCACTTATATTTATTTTCCCCCCCTTGGGAATCGAACCCGGGACCTCCAGAACGGTAGCCGAGCGGGCTGACCATTACACTACGGAGGCGGACATTATATATTTTGATTAAAATTACTTTTGTATATATATATGTATATATATATATATATATATATATATATATATATATATATATATATATATATATATATATATATATATATATATATATATATATATATATAAATATATATATATGTATATATATTTTTTTCTTTTACTTTCTTATTTGTTTGTTATTTTAAATTTCGTTGAATAAAAAAAATGTTGTAAAACATATATGGCTGACTAAGTATTGCACCCACCACTTAGTCAAGCTGGAATAAAAAGTTATTATTGTATATATATATATATATATATATATATATATATATATATATATATATATATATATATATATATATATATATATATATATATATATTTATTTATATATATATATATTTATATATATATATATATATACATATATATATATATATATATATATATATATATATATATATATATATATATATATATATATATATATATATATATATATATATGTATATATATGTTTATATATATATATATATATATATATATATATATATATATATATATATATATATATATATATATATATATATATATATATATACATTAAACACTTGAATATACCACTTAATGAGTTTTATTTATATATACGACTAGTTTCTTAAACTTACAGATGTTTTCATCTTCTGGTAAAAATTAAAACTTAATCAATAAAAATTAATCAATTAAAATAAGTCAGTTTTCGAAACTAGTCGTAAACATAAATAAAACTCATTAAGTTGGATATTCAATTGTTTATTTTATTTTAAATAATCAACATGTCATTCCACAAAGTTAATGCCGAATCAATAAGTAATATAAATATATATACATATATATATAAATATATATATATATATATATATATATATATATATATATATATATATATATATATATATATATATATATATATATATATATATATATATATATATATATATATATATATATATATATATATATATATATATATATATATATATATATATATATATATATAAGTAATTATATTGCATGGTTACAACGTTGTGATGGCCCTGATATGCATACATACTCGCACATATTCATAACTACAGTATAGTTTGTGTTAATAGAAATACTCGTACGTTCATAGAACTCAATTTTAGACAAGAATATATCTATCTACCTCTTTGCGCTTTAGCCTATGTGTACAAAATATAATTTATTCATCTCACCGTATTTATATATAATTTCATGCTGTTCAAATATACACAAAGCCAGCGTTTAAATTCAAAATCAAGTCATTATTTAATTGCTGAGCGTGATAAAGCAATTATATAAAATTATTTTTCACTCACGAAGCATTATCTAAACCAGTAGTGTTATATAGGTAACTCAAAATCGTTTAAAATCAGAATTTTATATCGTGATTCAGATTCCATTACGCTTAAAAATATTTAAAAAGTATTTTTTTCATGAAATTTCACTTTGAGAATACTCGTATGTGTCCACATTTAATTTAAAATTTATATGGTAAATATTATGATTTCATGTAATCTATTATGATACGTGTTTCGATTTATTTTGCATCATTTTTCAATACCGTATGTGATATTAATTGTTACATTTTTTCTTTTAAGAATCTTATTCAAATTATTTTGAAACAATAACAACATTTTGAGGCAATAGAAATTCATAAGAATGAAATTTATAGTAAACCAATAATCGACAATATGATAATGACTAAAACCTCCCTTCTACTGTCCATGTTCTCACTGATAAAAAAAATATTAAGAAAACAGCTTCAATCATCTTTTTATCGTTCCCAAGTCCCAAAAGCACATCTCCAAAATTAAGACTTATCTTCATATACGGTGTTTGAAAGTGATGCGGAATGCATCGAAACATGTGATACAATGGATTTTAGGAAATATTGGATTTAAGTCTTATTTAAAAAGGAGAAAAGTACAAGCTACTGCAATCGATCATCATGGGTAAGATCGAGGGTCGAAAAGGTGTCGGAAGAAGGCGGATCTCCTGGCTCCATAATATACACGAGTGAACAGGAGTGCATAACGTCGAGAAGGTATTTCGGACTGCCCGAAATAGGGACTCTTTCTCACAAGTGATAGTCAATGTAGGAGGACCCGACACGTCACGTTAAGACAAAGAAAGAAAAAAATTAATAAAATAAATATTCATAACAGTAAGTTTTAAGATATCAGACATTCCAACTTGATAATCTTACTTGTTTTTAGTTCTAACTTCTGAGCTGTATTTGACTAAGAAAATAATTACTTTCAACTAACATAGGACTTCAGAGACATTCAAATGTATTTTCCGAAACTCATTAACCTTCCATGGCTCCGGGCAATCAAATAAAGTATTGTTTTAAAATTCAAACCATTCCGAAAATGTAACAGAGTAGTATAACTGGCTAGAAGCTATTAAGAATATTCATCCAACGTTTTTAATTAAAATTAGGAGCATCAAAATAAACGCTAGAGATAATAAAATAAATCACCCCATCTAAAAGGGATAGCATGTAAGATTTTATTCAGCAATGAAAGTCAAATTTTAAGTCGTTTAAATATTGAAAGTTATGATAACCCTTCGTACACCTTCCGATCGATTCCCCTTTGGCGAAGCTATTAGGTATAAATTTTATAATTATTTACATTGTCAGAACGGGGAGATTGGAGTGATCGAGGAGCGAAGGGCAAAAATACGACCTGGCTAAAATTATAAATTACAGTCATCTTCCCTCAGGCGCTTTTGGTGCTCGGCATTACCGAGAGTATAATTCAAATATTTTTCCAGGCAGAGGTATTAATTAATATTTAAATTGTGTTTACCTAGTGACGGTTCAAATATGGTAATGAGACACTCGAAGCACCTGTTTATTGCCCGTGTCTCTGATTGACTTCATTTTAAAAGCTTTAAAAAGGTTTTCTCATTGGTTTGAGAATTTAATGCTCCAGAAAAAAATTGCTAAAATGATTTTCTAATATTTATATTTAAATGATGTCAAATATTAAAAAAAAACACTGTTTGCCGATCAAAATAACATATCTTCTATATAGAGTGGATGGAAATATGTCGTTCATTCATAAACGAAAACGTTTAAATGACATGAATGATATTTTATTCACCGTAATTAGACAATATGTCAAAATTGTTGGAATGAAGCAATCACAATAGTAATTGTGTCGATTTACGGTCCTATGGTAGTGGACTTTTGATTCAAATATCGATCCTCATCGTTTGCCATGACTTAGTTGAAAATAGCCTCATAATCAATATGTATGTGCGTAATAAGAACACAAAAATTATAGAAAAATTCAATAATAATTTTTTACAAAAAATAATACTTATTTGACGTTTTCCAAGCACAATTTTGAGGTTCTATTATGTGATGATCTCTTTCGCAAAACATGAAAACTGATTTGTTTTTCTTCTTTGTAATTCTATCTTATTCTTAAAACATTAAAAAAATATTTATTAAGTCCTGTAATAATAAAAATTGTCCGCCTCCGTAGTGTAATGGTCAGCACGCTCGGCTACCGTTCTGGAGGTCTCGGGTTCGATTCCCAAGGGGGGTAAAAATAAATAAAAGTATTTTTTTCACTGTAATATTTATTCAATATTACCATGGACTCGTACCTGAAGCGGAGGGCTGATCACCTTTCCTTCATGTGTAAAACGATCATGATAACACTGCGTTTATAAGACACAGTGCCCTATGCACCATTGGGGTGCGGATAAGGGTTTTATTTATTATTAATAATAAAATCAACTTTCAATCGAAATTTCACTTAAAAATACCACTATTTCTTAAAACCTATTTTAACACGTGAAATATTGTCATTCGATAATTATTAATTAAATTTAAAAACAAAAAAAAAACTGGTAGATATTACTGTAGATATTCTACAAAGTGACTGATGAATCCATTGATGGACAATCAATTACAAAATAATTATTTTACGTATACGATAACCGTTTTTATTTTATAATTACTATGTATTTAGTCTCGGAACTAAAATCATTCGCCAACCAGTGAAGGCTTATAAAATTTCAAATAAAACTTAAACACTTACACTATAACCAACAATTACCGCTCCTTGGCTTTAATGCCTACCATTATACAAGTAATGGCATGTTTTATCAGTAGTCCACCCTCCACTCACTGACTAGTTGAACGGTTCTACCCGCTACCCTTAGCCCTTCTACAAAAAGGCGGGGTTATTTCATATAAATTATTGTGACGTTCTCATTAACTTAAGAATGCGTTTCACCCTACGAAAATTTGGAAACCCTTCACACTATGGATTTTTTTAAACGAATTCCTTTCCAAATAGGAGCTGTTAGGTATATTGAATTGCATATAAAAATAGCATCTGAATATTTATGAATTAAAACATATTAATCATTTGGAATCTACATTTTTTAAGTAAAAAAAATATCTAATGATTAAAGAAAACACTTCGTTTTTTACCACTTGAGTTTTATTATAGACTACATGTTTCAGAAGTTAAACTTCCATCATTCAGGTCTGTACAATAACTAAAATATAAATTATAAAATATTATGTTTTAGTTATTGTACAGACCTGAATGATGGAAGTTTAACTTCTGAAACATGTAGTCTATAATAAAACTCAAGTGGTAAAAAACGAAGTGTTTTCTTTAATCATTGTAACATGTCTTACCACAAAGTTAATGCCGAAACAATAAATAAAAATATATCTTGTGATGCTTCTTAGTAAATTTCCATTTATACTAAAAAAATTAATTAATAGTAATGTATGTTAGTTTAAAACATAAAACATTTAGAATATTTAAAGCGTATTTTTGATATTCTAATGAGGCTACTGTGAATAATGTTTTCTTTTTTAATTTTTTGCTTTCAAATTGAGAGACTTTAAATCGATCTGTTTTTTATCATTTTTAAATAATTTAAATATCGATTTAAATCAATAATGTGTATTAAAAATACAGCTTTAATGCCTTTTTAACTAACTTAATTTTCTTTAAACCCAGGTAACGTTGATTATGTTTATAGAATTTAGGATCGAAAAAATAAGTTTTTTTTCGAAATAAATACATGGTTTTGAAAAGAATAAAGTCATTCAAACAAAGTTTAAAAAAATACAATAAAACATAGTTTTCAAAAAAGTAAATTAAAAAGTATAGTAAAAAAATATATGCGCGGAAAGACGTCTAGCCCGGTCGCGTTTAGAATTTGAACGTTCGAGATCCTCAGCCTTAACTGGTCGTTTAACCGGTGCAAAGTCAAGTCGAAGTTAAGTTGAGGAAGAATGATTACCTCAAAGAGTAGTGGGCGGTGTTTTTCGTAATAATCAATTTACCAGTATGAGAAAATTGCCTCGTCCTATGGTAGGCCATTCGTTCCAAAGATTTGTTTAGCCGGAATAATAAATAATCCGCAGTCAGTTTTGGCGGCGTGCTCGCAAATAATTTCCTCTTTATGAGTGACGAGTTAAGTACACGTGTCCCGACGTACTCATCCGCCCTGCTCTTGCTCCTCACCTTGCTCTTGCCAGATCGCATTCACTTCCTTAAGGCTATGCTTCCCGGATACTGTGGGAAGTGGGGAGAAGCGCTCATTATGGGTAAAGCCTGCAATATAATATACGTACCTGCCTTTATTGAAACTAAATTTGTGTAATATGTCCAAGGATGATTGCATTTAAAAAAAAATACCGGGATTAACGAGGTATATAAACATTGTTTATCGAACTTTTGACAGGCTTGTAAGGCAAAAGAGTGAATATCTGGACGAAAAATGACGAAAGAAGAAAAAAATTCCGGGTTACAAACAAAATTTTAGGAGTTGCCTACTACGTGGACTGAGATCTAGGGAAGATAGCCGAAGAACAACTGGAACAGATTATTAACTCGTTCTTCTTCCTGGTCAGCTCTCTTCGTCCTCAGGTTGTAGATCCTTCTGTCATGGTGAATGTTACCCAGGCCATGCCTTAGAGTCATGTTTTCTTTCTGCAGCAACCATGAATTCTTTGATCTTCCTATAGATATCTTTCGAGGAAGATCCATAGCGATTGCCTGGTTCACAATATGTTCACAAAATAAAAGTTGTCTTATGCAAGTGTTTTATTTTCATATTTAAATAATCATGTCTGTATATAAGAATATAAAGTCAATCCCAAATCTTCTTCTTCTTCTTTTTTATCTTTCTGTGCCACAGATTGTCGCTCTTGGGATGTTGACTACCAGTTATCTCTCCACCTTTTTGGAGGTCTGCCTGGGGGTCTGTGTCCTTCAGTATTTTCTTAAATAGCGATACGTGGTCTATCTTCTGAGATTCTGTTTACATGCTTATTCCAGTATCCAACTCTTTGTCGTCCCCACCTCACGATTCCTTCCGTCTTACACATGTTCCGGATATCAGTGTTAATCCCAAATCCATAGATCATTTAATCTCGTAGCGATTTTTTTTTGTTTATCACCATCAAGTTTGGATAGTAAAAGCAAATTTTACAAAATATTTTGTATTTAGTGAACTTTATTTCTAAGTTCGTATCTACCATTTGAACAGTCTAGCAAGACCCGATTTGGAAAAAAAATCATGCATACATGTATACATACGTATACAATCTTTCCCTGATGTTTTCAAAACACATAATTTCAAAACCTATTATAAAATCATTAATATTTTACGAGCACATTAATACGTGGAGCTCGGCTGGCTCAATTAGCTGAATAATCCAAACAGTCCTCTCATTCTGGGTCCTATGTTTCCACGACTTAGCGATTTCACCGCACCATGCATTTATTACATCGTAAAATCGGAACAGCATCACGCAGCAACCAATCCCATGATTGCAATTTTAATTAGTCACCCATAATGCCCCGAGTGTTATTTGTTTTCAGTTCACTCCATGTGAAGTGTACTGACTTGAGTTATGGATTGTACACCATAAACATATTAAATTGCAAATGTAAAAGGGTAAACACCATGTAAAAACATACAACAGTGCTGTGAATAGTTAATGATTTAAACGAGAGAATGGGTGATTGAAAAGTCAAGTGTCATAATGAAACCGATCGTTTTATAATGCATATTTTTATTGACAATAATTGAGAAGCTCCAATCATTATTTCATATACAACTTCTTTTTCTCTTTTAACTATTATGTTCACCAAATAGTTCACAAGGCACTGCACTCTATTGACGCAGTGCCTTGTGAACTATTTGGTGAACATAAATATATATATATATATATATATATATATATATATATATATATATATATATATATATATATATATATATTTATATTTATAAATATAAATATATATATATATATGTATATATTTATATATATATATATATATATATATATATATATATATATATATATATATATATATATATATATATATATATATATATATATATATATATATATATATATATATATTTATATATATATATATATATATATATATATATATATATATATATATATATATATATATATATATATATATATATATATATCTAACACTTATCCGTACCCAATGGTGCATAGGGCACTGCATCGTATTGACGCAATGTTATTTTAATCGTAAGTTATATGAAGGCATGGTGATCACATCTGCGCTTCAGGGTCCAGTCCAGAGTAATATTAAATAAATATTTGAGTGTAAATTCACTTATATTTACTATCACCCCCCCTGGGAATCGAACCTGGGACCTCTTGCGCGATATATATATATATATATATATATATATATATATATATATATATATATATATATATATATATATATATATATATATATATATATATATAAACATATATATATATATATATATATATATATATATATATATATATATATATATGTGTGTGTATATATAAACACATATATATTTCCAGTACGTAGAATAAAATATATATACAAAAAAACATCAATTATACAACTTCTAAAATAAAACAATCACTCAAAACTAGAAACAAATATATCTCAAAGATATAAAAATAATTTTAAAATACCCAAATGCAACACAAAATAGTACCAAACATTTTTTTTTAATATTTAAACACCACTTAAGACTTCAATTGTCAAGAGATTTATTTCATTTTCTGAGATCATTTTCCAACCCTTTGTAAAAAATGAAAATGTCCCATGAAAAGAAAATCATTTTTACCAAATTTTAAATATTATTTTAATTAAAATCTTTTATTAACGTACCATTTTCAAGTTCGTAAAATATTAAAAATATAAGATAAAATTATGAAAAAAATATCCAAGCAAAACAATTTAGGAAACGAAGTAACAAATATATGTTAAAATGAACAATTAACTAAAATCTTAGACAGGAATTTAAAATAAAAAATACAATCCAGTACTTTAAATTAAATTATTGACCAATTGGTGCAAATAACAAACAGAGAATCTGTGTTTAAAACAGCTGTCCAAAACAAAGTTATTAAAGGCGGACAGAGTACAAATACCTAAATCAAATTATTAGACCAAACCGATACTTAAATTTTATACTGTGTAATCTAAACCGTCATGCTTTTTGTATTTCAAACTTGTTACGATTATATTCGACTTATTTGACTTTGGAAGTAATTTGTCCGCCTCCGTAGTGTACTGGTAAACGCGTTTGGCTATCGTGCTGGAAGTGATTTTTATTCTCATATTTATTTTATGTCCGCCTCTGTAGTGTAATGGTCAGCACGCTCGGCTACCGTTCTGGAGGTCCCGGGTTCGATTCCCAGAGGGGTTGAATAAATATAAGTGTTTTTTTCACTGTAATATTTATTTAATATTACCCTGGACTGGTGTACCTGAAGCGGAGGGCTGATCACCTTTCCTTCATGTGTAAATGATCAAGATAACACTGTGTTTATATGAAGCAGTGCCCTATGCACCATTGGGGTGCGGAAAAGGGTTTTATATTTATTTTATATCACCCTGGACTGGTACAACAAGCGCAGGACTGCATGTAACTAACGATCAAGATAACACTGCTTTGATACGATTCAGTGCCATATGTACAGTTACATGAGGATAAGAGTATGAAAAAGAAGAAAAAGATGTAACATTTTCACCAAATATATTTTTTAGTATGTAAGTATAACACACATAATTGATATAATATTTATAGGATATAAGAAGCTATAATGACTAAAAACAAAATGTTTGTTTAACCAAGACTTCCGAGATAATATTGAATTGTTTAACGGCGTGTTTTAAAACATATACAATAGTTTGATATTGAATGCATTAATTTTGTATTCAGATATTTTCATAAAATGTTATTTACGTCGGTATAATGCCACTCACCGAGACTTTTGTCTATCCTCTGTTGTTTCGAGACGTATCCGTTTTTCCTCCGTACACAACGAAGTGACAGTATTCACCACATTTTCTTTAATTACGTGAAAAATTAACTATAATAACTGGTTTACCGATAACATCTGATGCGGCATTCTCAAGTACAGGACGCAGAGTGTATTCGATACAGAAGGCGCTGGTTGTGTACATTTCGCATTTCTTAGGGCCATGTTTTTGAACATGCTGCATTATTCAGATACTCCTTTTGAGATTGCCCACGACGTATTTTTTACAGTACATACAGAAAGAAAAACGGCCATGTTTATATGTGTAGATATATAAGTAGCCGCTACTCATCCCTACGATTTTAATTGTTGGGCCCAACCACAAGGTTTCCCAAAGCAAAAACCCTAAATACTGACGTTTTATGTCTGATTTATTTATAGTACCGCTCTGGATAATAAAAATGGTAGCGCAGGGCTTAGTTCATGAGACATACGTCAGCGGTTTCAGAATTACGTTGATTGATTTACAGCACGATGATAATATTTTGCCGACGTTGATAAAGCGAAAGCTCGGCCTATTATACAATTATAAACACGGAAAAAGTCGGGTTCCCTGCAATTTTTTAGCGTATTCTTTATGAATGTTTCAATTAAAATTCTCGACTTGTCCATGGAACGCTAAGTCATAAACAATAAGAAATAATGAGACTGGAAAAAGAATCACAATCATGGAATTTATATATTTTATAAACTTAATTTAATGACACAAAGGGAAAGTGAAGTAATAAAACTAGGAATTTAATTATTATTATATCAGGTATTGGTGAACGCCTAAGGGAGTAAAAAATATATATAGTTGCTATAAATTGTAATAATTCTATATTTTTCTTTTTATTTCATGGTATTTCTTATATTTATAAAATGTTACTTGTATTAAAAAAACTAAACTTTGTCTGACTTAGAACGGAGACTATCTTTATTAGTTAGAAAAAGACAAAATATTAACGAAATTATAAAAATACTCCCTTGAAACCTAATTATTTTTTGGATTTATATTTCAAATAACAACATAGACATATTAAATTCCTACTATTACTGCTAATACCATAACAACATTTTGCTGCAGGCGTAGGCAGTAATCATAGAACGCCACATACATCCGTTCTATTTATTATACACCTAGTTTCCTCAACTTTCATACGAACCATACCTTCAAGTATGTAAACTTTTGCCAAATTTCAGTTTATTTTGTTATTTATATTTTATTTAAGAGTAATATTTGTGTTTTTATTATTTACACAAACATTTAAATTTCATACTGTTTCTGTGAGCCTAAGCGGCTCATTATTAGAAATAGGTATCAAATTGTGGTAGAGTGGATTCGAACCGAGAAACTTTGACTTCAGAGTCCGCGACACTAACCACGGGACTACAATCCGACACAATTATTTATGCATGGTTTGTTTGTAAATCCTTTATCATTTGTGCATTAAATTAAATGGTTAAATGTGTTTATTTCACACAAATATTCATGTTCCTTTGCTTTTAATGAAGGTATTTTATATCTAGTTAAATATCAAGAATTTATTGAAAATTAATTATAAGTATTAATTTTCCAACAAATGCATATGTAGTATGTAAAAAATTTAAAGTACACGCAAAATTTTGTTTCTTCTTTTCCATACCTGTTCTGAACATGTGCGATTTTTATTCCTTGCAGATGTGCAATGCTTGCTGCAATTAATCACCGCATGCATCTTGGTGATTTTTGAGCTCATGATTTGAAGGATGGTAATTGCCCTAGTATTCCGTTGATGGGTAAAGCTAATTGCAGGCCATGAAGGGCTCTACCATCAACCTGGAAATGTTTTAAGTCGTTAGTAAGTCCGTATTTACACTTCATAAACAAGGAAAATCAAGGCGGTTCTGTTGAATTGTGCACGTTATCAATATTACCTACTTAAGACGATATGTATCATTTCATTTAAGTTAATTAAACACAGCTCGGCTGTCCAAATTTAAAACACAGTAAGGGACATTTTTTTGCAGCTGGTTTTTTTTTGCATAAATGCAAAAAAAACTATTACAAAAAATGTCCCTTACTGTGTTTTAAATTTGGACAGCCGAGCTATAGCAAGCGATTTTTGTTGTTGTTTATTTTATTAGGATATAATAATAATAATAAAACCCTTATCCGCACCCCAATGGTGCATAGAGCACTGCGTCATATAAACGCAGTGTTATCTTGATCGTTTACACATGAAGGAAAGGTGATCAGCCCTCCGCTTCAAGTACCAGTCCAGGGTAATATTGAAAAAATATGACAGTGAAAAAAGCACTTATATTTATTTTACCCCCCTTGGGAATCGATCCCGGGACCTCCGGAACGGTAGCCGAGCGTGCTGACCATTACACTGCGGAGGCGGACAAAATTAGGAAATAGACAATTTAACTTTTTATCAATGTTAGCAATTTAAAATTATGTGTAGGTATTAAAGTAAAATAAATACAGTTACAACAAACGATAATTCAAGTTTACAAATTGTTCATAAATCTAGATTATCTCCAATTAGCAGGTTTTTTTCAATGATTTTTTTTACAATATTGCTTAATAAAAAGCTTGCCTCATCACACCATAGATGTTTCTAGTAAAGACTGAAGTCTGTTGAATTCAAGGACTGTATTTCGAGTTTCAAGTTCCAAAAATTTTAATAGTGTGTTTGTCAATCATGCGTAGAATTGGTGAATGTTACACGGGTGTAAAGTGATCACTTAAACCAGCCTATGACGGCCGTAAGCCCTGTAAATTCTCAGATTAACATATTCTTCTTCATCTATGTTGAGATGTCAAAAAATAATGTAATAAAACAGTTTAAGTATTTTTATTTCAATAAGTGAAACTGTGACTAAATAAAACAAACAAATATAAAATGCACTTGGTATAATTGTGTTTTATTTATATTTTAATGTAATATTCAAATATTTAAATAAAGAATACACAGTTACAGCAAGGGATAATTCAAGTATTTTTTCAAAGTTTTTTTAACTATACATAGTCTTACTTTTTTGTACTACTGTATTACCAAAACAGTAACGAAAGTGGAACAAGCCCATTAAACGTGATATTGTACAGATCTTTTCGTATCATTTATAATTTACCCTGACAGCCGACAGAGGAGCTTGAAGGCAGTTTGTAGATTCCATATGCTTCACATAGGTAGCGTTTAGGTTGAGAAGTTGGAGTAGTAATATTAGTAGGGTAACGAGCCCATATGCATAAAACCTGGAGTTCAGTGTCAAAAATCTCTTCTTCTTCTTCTTCTTCTAACCCTTAAATCCGCACCCAATGGTACATAGGGCACTGCATCGTATTGACGTAGTGTTTTCTTGATCATTGCTAACATTAAGGCAAGGTCATTACTCTTAAGCTTCAGGGACCAGTCCAGGGTAATATTAAATAAATAATAGAGTGTCTCAGATTATATTTAAGTATTTAAAAAAATATTTATCCGGTCTTGATTTAAGATTAGGATATCGCTACAAGAACCCAATTTACGACATCCAATATATAATAAATATAATCTAAAATATTTTCCATCCACTTGTAACTTGCAACTGATAATATAATATTATAAATTGCGCAGTTAATGATTTTCGACACCAACAAATGTAATATTCCTACCTCAGTGACGCTTCGTATAATTTTATCCTTTAACATTTAACCTTTGTGTGACAAGGTGAAAGGTTAGGTACTTTTTTATTATGTAAATTAATGTATGCTCATAAATACACTCCTTGTTTGCAATAATTTATTACACAAACATTCAAGGTGTGTATCGATAAAACTGATTTTTTATCGCTTCTGAAATTAAAACAAATATTATTAATTATCATTTTTACAGTTCCTTAAACTCATGGCACTGCAATAAGCCTTTACTGTTAATCTCAATTTTCCATATTCTATTATTGATTTATTTATTTTTCCTTAGAACAATAATGTCATTCACACTGAGCTTCTTAACTTACGTCATCTGCATCTCATGTATTATGTTCCACGCAATCCTCCTTTTCCTTTTCCTCATTTTTCTTCTGCTTTGCCGATTATAATCGCCTTCTTAAAACAATAATCTGTTTTCTTTACAATATATATTTTTTTAATTAAATGAATAAATATAAACAAAAACAAATATGTCGGCTTAATATGAGACCTTTTAACATGAAAAACAATTAGCACTAATGGCACATAAATCGGCTAAATATTCAGTTACCATGGTTATATTTTTGTGTTATTACCCGTTACTTAATTTTCTTTAAGCCCTAACATTTAGCGTAATTTTTGTATTAAAAATGTGTTTTTCTTCAAAATAAATGTATGGTTTTGAAAAAAAAGAGTGACTTAAAGGTTATGAGTTAAAAAAATTGTAATTTAAAAAAAATGTTTTACTCTTTCTAAAAAAAAAAATTATTGCAAATTACATTCTAAGAAAAATTGTGCACGGAGACACGTATGGCTCCTCGAATATTTGAAACCCTTATCCGCACCCGAATAGTGCATAGGGCACTGTGTCATATAAACGCAGTGTTATCTTGATCGTTTTTGCACATGAAGGAAAGGTGATCAGCCCTCCGCTTCAGGTAACCAGTCCATGGTAATATTGAATAAATATTACAGTGAAAAAATCACTTATATTTATTTTACCCCCCTTGGGAATCGAACCCGGGACCTCCAGAACGGTAGCCGAGCGTGCTGACCATTACACTACGGAGGCGGACAAAGGAGGAGTCCGATGCCTTGCGGGAAACCCGCCTGGCACAGCGCGGGTGTAAACTGTGCACCTTCGAGTTAAGCTTAGACTATGATGTTCTCTGCGTTAATCTAACCTCGAATATACTCGAATATAATCGTATATGTAATGAATTGTATATTTACTAGTACACCCTATATAACAAAAATCTTGTGAGAGCATTCTGTCGACAATAACATTTTTTTTCTAGTAATTGTTAGTTTCCAACACGGAGTAAATAATCACAGATTTGCATTTCAATTTATGTATAAACCCCACTAAGAGACATGACGTAAAGCTATCTGCAAAAAAATTGCCAAAGAAAATTACTTACTTTACAAACCGCCTAGCACCACGATTTTTTAAAAATCGCTTTACGTTAGTAATTAATTAAAAGCGATGTTTTGGACGGCTTGTTGACAGCCAATTGTATGACTTAATTTTGAAATTGAAAGCTTTTTAAATCAGAAAGCTTTGAAATCCTTTTCTATAGGTACTACATTTAAAAACCATTTCTTACTAATAATATCAACAACAAAAAAAATCATTTACTAAGTAAATGAAGACATTCAAACTACATTTTTTAATTAAAACATGAAAAAATATTTTTACTAGCCGTACCTAGCCACGCATTAAATGGCTCAGTCTGGTTGAATTGGAAAGAAAAAAATAATTGTTTTATTTCACAATGTCACGTGTAGATAAATACGTATAAAATACGCGCGTATTTGAATGCAACGTTATGTCAGAATTTCAAAGCAATCAGGAATATATATAGAAGATTTTCAACAAACGAACGTTTATTTTTTTTATTCAACAGAATTCCTTTTTTACTTTCTTCCAATTGTTTTCCCATGTTCATATTCAAGAGTTACATTGAATTATTTATTTTTCAGGATGCACAAAAATATGAATTATAATTTACATATATTTGTCAGCCTACGTAGTGTAATGGTCAGCACGCTCGGCTACCGTTCTGGAGGTCCCGGGTTCGATTCCCAAGGGGGGTAAAATAAATATAAGTGATTTATTCACTGTAATATTTATTCAATACTACCATGGACTGGTACCTGAAGCGGAGGCCTGATCACCTTTCCTTCATGTGTAAACGATCAAGATAACACTGCGTTTATATGACACAGTGCCCTATGCATCATTGGGGTGCGGATAAGGGTTTTATTATTATATATGCTCGCACTGGGATTTCCCGTGCCGTGGGCACATTTTACAACATTATTTGTAAAATTATATGAAAATTAAATTAAATTTTGACATCCCAACATAGATGAACAAGAATATAGATGTTGGGTATATATAGGGTGACAGGTTATGACAGGTTTTTGGTTTGGTTTTGGGTTTTTATTCAGGTCATAAGCCTTGTAAATACTTTCATATTATTCTACATCTATTTTGAAATGTCAAATGTAAAAATAACTAACTGTAAAAAGTGGAGAAACTCCAAAAATTTTGTAAAAAATAAATAATTTCTGACATGCAATCTATTCGATTGCAACAAGATATGACCAAATGAAACGATTTATTTCAGATATACCTATATCCATTGTCTTTTTATGAACAGCTTTTTTATACATACAGTTTCGTTATTTAATGACTTTACGGATATTTGAAAGAAGGTTGTACAACTTTATTGCACAATAATCAAAGTTCTATTGAAAAATTCTCTACCGATTTAGTCTTAAAATGGCCGGAATTTTCTTGTTAGTATAGTCAGCACAAACTACTCTCAATTTGTCCGCTCGCTCGTCATGTTTTCATAATCCACAGTGAGTCAACAATGTTAAGTTCAGTAAATAAATATGAACCATCATTGTGCCAACAGATATCTGAACCAAATGGCACCGCGAGCAAACACACAACTTAAAGAAGTCATTCCCCATATATTATTATTTGTTCAGATTTACTCAATTTAGTTTTTACCTGTATGTATGTGTGTGCTCTTCTAGGCGTCTCCTTAACAGGGTATCAACCTCTTTTCGGTCATGATACGTATTTGCATTATTTTTTTTAGTTTACACAGAGCTAAGAGAGAGTTCTAAATATCTTTGCCTTGTTTTCTTACGACTACAAACACTGCCGACTTTTTACCATTATACGTTATTTAACTTAAAATTATAAGTCATATTTAAACGTTCGTTTAAAGCACTTTTTAATATTTTACGGTAGATTAAATGTAATGTGTTTATTATTTATTAAAACTGTGAAATAAAAAAAACGTTTTGTATTTAAAATGTAATTTTGTTTTAAAATCACCATAAATATTTCATTATGTCTACCGGTTTCGAGGCTAACCGCTTCTTTATCAAGACTGATTTATATCTTTTGTATTAATCAGTCTTGATAAAGAAGCGGCTAGCTTTGAAACCGGTAGACATTATAATTAAGTTATGATAAAACATTTATAGTGGTTTTAAAACAAAGTTATAATTTAATTATAAAATGAAAATCACAAAGTTAGTGCTTCAAATATAATTTATTAAAATGTTTGTTGATTATTTTTATATTTTATATTGTTAATAATAAAAACCGATTCATAAAGAGCTATTGTTAAAAATTGCCTCAATAAAGCTTTACAATTTACTACTGTATTTTTTTAATTCAAAACAATATTCATAAATAATTCTTTTTACGTCAATCATTATATATAAATACCTACCTAAATACATGCACATAATTTAATTTTTTTGTATTTGAAGTATATTTTTTTAAAATAAAACCCTTATATAAAAAGTTGTACAAAGCAAAGAATTTAAGTTTATAAGTTTCAAATTTCATTTATATTCCTTCGAATCAAGAGCTTTTTCATTTATATTTAATATGGCTTTTTTACTTATTATTATTATTACTTAAGATATAAAATAATTTAATATTAGGTAATGATCTGAAAAAAATATCTAAATTATGAAAAGACTTACCTTCCCATAACCTCCAGTAAAATTTCTTGCCAAAACCTTTTTATTACACGTACGTTAGATATTTTAATATAAACACCAAGAAAAGTACCTGTTTTTTTTTATTCATTTAAGTTCAGTTCAAGAAAGGTGCTTTTATCCATTTTGTTTTCCGTGCGTGTTCAAGTAGTCGAATTTTTATTTACTTTGGATAAAAAAATATACTCTTCATATGCGGTACGTAGCCTATACTAATATTATGTATAGGGTGTCTTTTTCTGAGTAAATTCCTCAAGTGAAGGTAGGCCTCTGTCGAAGCGCGAAGTGTTTATGCATTATCTTTTTAAATACGTTGAACGTAAACTTTGAACGCCTTGAGTATTATTTTAAGAAGCCTAACCAATTATAACCTTTTTATGGCAGATAATTAAAAATGTAAATATTCCTTTGTTCAAAGTATTAAATATCTCAGTTATTCACAAATTACCTTTAAATTTTGATATTCATTTGTATCAGTCACTCTATCCATGATTTTAAAAAAATTATGATAATAATAGTTAAAATTATGATATGGTCTGATGGTCAAATGGAAATATCTTTAATAAATGTTATTTCAGACACTTTTTCTTATTAAATGTATGTAAAATGTGAACAAATTTTGAATGCATCTCACCTATGTTCATTTGAAGGAAACAATGTGTATGTAAATCACAAATTCTTAACCAAAGACGTCGCCGTCATCTTCTTTCGTATAAAAACGATACTTTGTTTCACGTTAATTTACCTAAAAAAATATTGAGGAATTGTGTTTATGGTTAGGTAGAGAATGCGCCTTATACGAAAATATGGGCCACGATTCAAAGTTATAAGTAAGGTTTATGAATTATTTGATTACGTGAAATTATAAACATTTTCATAAATACCGCAGAAGCCTTATTTTTAAAAAAGTACTGAGGAAGTCCGCCTCCGTAGTGTAATGGTCAGTACGCTCGGCTACCATTCCGGAGGTTCTGGGTTCGATTTCCAGAGGGGAGGGTCAAAAAATATAAGTGACTTTTTCATTCTAATGTATTACCCTGGACTAGCTACCTGAAGCGGAGGGTGGATAACTTTTCCTTAATGTGTTTAGGATCAAGATAACACTGTGTTTATATGATGCAGTGTCCTCTGTACCATAAGGGTTTGATCGTACGACGTATGTCCTCATATTGTATAATACAATACGGAAATGATATCAGCTCGTATGCTTGCATGACGGTGTGAACTCATGCTGTCTCCCCAGAGATCGTCCTACGTATACAATTGTTATTTTAGCTTCTAAAAAAATAAAGCACTTCTACAATGGCTATCTTTAGACCAATAATATTTAGATACGAGCTCACGGTTGATATAATGTCTGTTATTTTATCATTTCATATGCGTACCGATGTGGGATGTCTGAAGGTACATTATCTTAATATATTGAGGTATATATGTGCATATTACACAATTCCCAGATACAATTTATCGTTCGTTTGCGACTAGAATTTTACTGCTTAAGATTCGTTATTTTTTATCATGAAGTCAAAATTGCCTATTTCCGAGTTAACGTTTTTTGCCAGTATACCTACGATATTATACATGGAAAAAACATTTTTATCAATTTTTAAATACTTAACTTTCAATAACTCTTTTCTTTTCAAAAATTAATAATCGTAATGAAGGAAAACTTATTTTGCAATGCATAAACGGTGTTTTAAGAAGAAAAATAATTACGTTAAATGTTACCTGGATTCAGAGAAAATTAAGTTGTGACTTATTACGAATACTGGGCCTTAAGCAGTCGCATCTCATGACATGTAATAATACTTCATTCCGTATAATTATTATAAGATATTCAATTATACTTATTCACCCATGCATCACTTAAAAAATTTTTATTATATATTTTATTTCAAGGCATTTTTATTCAGAAAATTCCCGAATAAAGATCGCTCAAAATTTTAATTCGGGATGACAGCCTCATATATTACTCTTATCATATCTGTCACATCAATGTCAACTTGACAAATTTCAATTACGCCAATTTCCCCAAATTTAGACAAATTAAATTTCCCCGTTAAACGTCACAGCATCATGTAATTTTAAACAGTTCAAAAAATACCTACCACGTTTTTAAGATAATTTAAATGATTCAATATATATATATATATATATATATATATATATATATATATATATATATATATATATATATATATATATATATATATATATATATATATATATATATATATAAATATATATATGTATATATATGTATATATATATATATATATATATATATATATATATATATATATATATATATATATATATATATATATATATATATATATATATATATATATTTATATATATATATATATATATATATTTTGGATACTCGATGACTTATCGCTCACTCCTTTCAAGAACGTCATAAATAAAAAATCGTCAATTTTCAGTTGTACATGTTTTCGGAATGCCCGAAAAATGTACTAAATCCCAGCAAAAGCGCCATATTTCTAACTCAATATATACCCGCTACAGGGCAGAAAGTGTTGTTTTTGCATTTTGAAGAAAAGGTATTGTTCAATTTTTTTTTTTTAAATACTAAATATTTTCTCATATGGAGAAAAAACCTTCAGGTTTTACTTAAAAGATCTGTTGCACAGTAAAACGTTCAATAAGTGGCTTGATATTTATTTTTAATACAGTGTGTTATATTTTGAAATTTTAAAGACGTTCTCCTGAAAAATCTAGTTTTTTGATTTATGACGTTCTTGAAAGGAGTGAGCGTTATGTGCGCATTTTCCACGAAAATTATTAAGTACATATATAATATTATAAATGAGTGTAAATGATAGTTTAGATATAACATTTTTAGTGTGTCCAAATACTTGTTCGCGAATAGCATATATTGTGAACTCCCACATACTGTGTCACGAGTTTGATCAATATATCTAGAAGTTACAAAAATTGAGTAGTGTAGTTGTCAATCATGGGTAGAATTGGTAAATGTTACACTTGTGTAAAGTGATCACTTTACCAAGCCTATGACGGTCGTGAACCCTGTAAATATCCAGACTTTCATATTCTTCTTTATCTATGTTGAGATGTAAAAAAAAATAGTTAAGGTACCTATCTTCATCTAACGTAACCTAACCTAACTAATTTATGATTTTTCTTCTATTCGCGTTTTGAAAAAATGCTATTTCTGATTTCATCCCAACAAAGAACTGATATTAACTCATCGCTTGTTTACGTGTAGTGGAATGTTAATATTTTGAGCACAATGGCAACGCCATCTATTGAATAAAACACCAACACATATTGCTCATGACGGGGAGCGTGCTTCTTGACAGGTGCTGTCACTTTGCGTATTCGATATTTTCGGTTGGATTGTGATTTAAAATATTTTTATTGCTTCAAAATCATTGTCAAATTACACATATTATAAATATATGCCTTTTTTTCTTTCTCTTCCATTTAATATCATTATAAAAAAAATTGGTATTTTTCTTTAAAATGTGTGAGAAATGCCACATGAGTATGTATGAGTTAGCTGGGGGGTATTCATACTAAAAATATGTAACTAAGTGAAATCATTTTAGGGGAGCCATTCTCAACCCTTGGTCCGAGAATCGCATGCGGTAACTAAAATTATGTACGCGGCCAAATTTTTTAACCTTCAACTGACGAACTTGGAGCTCTCAAGCCACGAGCTATTCCAAAAATAAGTATTTTTTTTATTTTTGTTCTAAAATAACTTTTTTGAAATATGTAATTAATCCTTGAGATAAAGAAACAAAACCAAGTGTTGCATCTTATCTGGAAGGCATCACATGGGATAAAAAAGTTTTTTTCTCCTTAAAACGTAGTTAAGCCACACATCCCATAGCAAGGAAAGCCGCATTATGTGACTTGAAAAAGTTTAGTACGGATACTAGATTTTGACATATCTGATAAAATCAAGGAAAATGATAAAAGAACAAGAATAAGGCATCAGATTCATGAAAACGTATTTTTTTAAATCTTTTTTCGGTAAAAATCATCGTGATTAATCTTTGTAATAATTACATATTCCCATGAAAGCAACCATGATATATACAATATATTTTCTTTTTTTTCTTAAGTACCTTAGTTAAGTAAGTACCTTGTCTTAGTTTTGAAAATGCTTAAATATTTTTGTATTGTATTTTGCATCCCTTTAAAAATGGAATTGTGATCTTTGAAGTCATTTAAATAAGCAATGTACTTAAATACTATAAGAAACGAGTAATTTTGCCTAGAAATTTTCACTCAAGTATCTAATAAAATTGTGCTTACTTTAATCATAGAGTTAACTTACTTACAATTAGGAATAGGCTTTAAAAAAATTAAATTGAAGCCAAAGTAGGAATATGGTAAGCAGTGTTGTGTAAACCATAGATGGATTTTAGACTGACTTGGACGTTAGAAAATAAATTAAATTAAATTAGTATTCTGTAGGTTGTGAGGCGCATGCCGTATCAAGTATGCCTTTATGGTCCAAAAAGGTTTAAAACCGCTGTTTTAGAGATAACATCTCAAGAATGATCTGCGAGTCTAATTGAAACCCTTCCATTGCGAGTTGGCCCGGCGTGTAGCGGCTGGCAGCCCACTGTGTCGGACATAATATTCCGATTAATAAGTGTCGCATTCGAAGGATTTAAATGCCGATGTATTGTCGAGATAGCAGTTTCGGCTGTGTTTAATCGCGGTGCATTCATCTCAGTGCTAATCCGGTCAGGCGTGAATTAACCCATCGATGCAGGAATTCAATTACCTCTAAAGGGTTATTAATTTTGAAGCGACCGAATTCAGAAATGCTAATGTATCTACTCCATTCCGAACAACGCAAATGATACTCCAGTCCACTGAAGTGTGAGGATAATGTGACGTAATTGCTTTAAAACTAAATTCCAGAAATGATTAAACATAATATATCCACAAAATTAAGCATATTTAGTGACCCACATATAGCATGAATTATAATTTAAGGTGTTTGAACCTATGGACATTATATTATTAAGTATTCATGCGTTCGGAATTTATATTTGATTTATTTGATTCTACTCTCTCAGTGAGCTCATAGGAAATTAGATTTATACACCCAAAACTGCATACTTACTTAACATTTATCTAATCCACTTCTAGCGTACCTATATGTATATATATAAATATATATGTATATATATATATATATATATATATATATATATATATATATATATATATATATATATATATATATATATATATATATATATATACAATATATATGTTTATATTATATATATATATATATATATATTTATATATATATATATATATATATAATATATATATATATATATATATATATATATATATATATATATATATATATATATATACATATATATATATATATATATTATATATATATATATATATATATATATATATATATATATATATATATATATAATATATATTATATATATATATATATATATATATATATATATATATATATATATATAAATATATATATATTATATATACATATATATATATATATATATATACATATATATACGTACTACAGTTAGAAATATTATATAAAAAATATTGTTAAAAAAGATGTTTATCTAGACTAACACATTAATAAGATTTAAAAGTAAAATGGCTTTCCAGCGATAAATACTTAGAAACGATACATACCCTATTTCAGGAATTAACCAAGATATTTCAGAATTGTTTCACCATATTTAAGGATAGGATGTGGAAGATTTAAAGTGACATAATTTGATTAAAGATTTTGATGAAGAAATTTCAGAAGACGTACATAATAAATTTATAGTTTCCTGATTGATCAATATTTTATTGTAATTTTTAAGGAAAACCCCGAAAAGCTTCCACTTAAGATACTTATTTGCATGAAGGATAGTGAAGGCGGAGAAAGTTGATATGAGAAATACATAAAAAGTAACCAGGCCAATCGAAAACAAATTAATTTTTCAGTTAATTGGAATAGAACTACCGACTATAGTTTGGCAGTCGAGCGTCTTCCTTCGGCTCGGCCTGGCTTCTATATTCATGTAAAATTCATGTAGATGTTTCAAATATCAACCCATTCTTCTTTCACAAAATTATTAGGGTTGACTACGCACATACTCACCCCGCTGAAAAAATATTTCAGTCCCTTTTTTATATGGTCCCTTTTCATTGAAAAAAGGGTTCTGGTAGAGGGAGTTTTTATTCTGAAAGGCTCAGATCTTGAGGCGCCTCTTCTAAAGTAGGACAAGGGTAGCTTTACTTACCATAATGTATGTTTTGGACACAGAATAGCGACAATAAAAAATATGATAAATTAAATTCACCCTCTTGAAGGCCATTGAATGAAAACGGGACTTAATTAATTAGACTTTTAGTCTTCGATAATTATGCTGAAAGAAAACAAACGTCCCATTAAAAGGAAAACTTTTACTATTGTGCTAATTGTAATGCTATTTTTCTTCAACTTAATGGAAAATGACATTACTATTTAAAATTTTATATCATTATATTTGTATATTAAAAGCATTGTTAACTTTGTGATATTATAAAAATAACACTCTCCTTATCATTCATCATTCACTCTATGTAATTTTTTGTTGTATTACACAAAGCAAACGATGAATGATAAGGAAAGTGTTTTATATCATTGATTAGAAATAAAATATATTCCATGCTATTACTGTTAATGTCAAACAAAACTTGATTCCTTTTTCAAAGCAGGTTTAACGAAAGCAAGCCCGTCGATGTCGAACAGTAAAGTCACTTCATGACGAGTATCCGAAGACATAAATAAACTTTTGTTTGTGTTTTGTATTGGTTAGTTATATCTAAATACAATGTTCATATTTCACAAAAAAAAAAGTTTTTTGATTTATTTTAATGATATTTTCATATAACAGACTTTCGGCTTTAACGAATACCCCCTCCTCTCAATTATTCCGTTATATCATGCTTTTACTGTTTTATATTACTGGATCGCTAAGCATACAATGTACGAACATTTCATTCTGACCTATTGACCATTCCTTAGAAAATAAGGAGGAAATACTCACATATGTGGCATGTTTTATTCACACCTGCACGTACATATTATTAAATTAATGGCCACAAAATTTACGACGTGTTTAGAAACATGATAATCTGATTCAAATCTCATATTTCACACTTTTATTGAATGCGCTAGTGACCGTTTTTTATATACATATTTTTTTACAAATATTATTTATGATTTTTGAATTAACTTACCACTTTGTCATTCTTTGACTATGACCGTAAACACGGTAAAAAAATATAATACAGAGTGTCCCGTTTCTAATACTTTTTATATTAACGAATGGTCGGTGAGACGAACCAATAAATTTTGAAATCAAATACGCACCTGCACAAACATTTGTTAGAAATTATGATAATTATAACCCAGTTCTTGTCCAACAAATTGATTTTAATAATACGATGAAATATTTTTATCATTTTTAAAAAATGTATATAATATACTTACAAGTACCTACATCCTCAACGGAAAACTGGAAAGGAGAAAATGAAATGGAAACGTACGTAATATAGTTTTAAACAACACAAATTTATCGAAATTACACATTAAATATAGTTATGTACTTTAATATTTTTTTTGGAAATAACTGGGCACCGGATGACTTCACGATTTATCTGATTCCAGCCATTTTAAATAAAGACAGTATGTATAATTTTTTAATTTATATTTGAAGCATGTAACTTTGTTTTGAAAATCACTAATAAATTTTAGTGATTTAAAAAAGTTTTATTTGAATTATAGGCAGTATAATCCTTTACATCTCTTTTATTTCCTTCTAGATTTCAATAAGAAATACAAATAATAATTTTGGATATCCCCAGCATACTTCTATAGGTCCAGATCTCGAACGAGTTCAGCCTCTTCTTATCTCTTTCAGATATCCACCATGTCTCACAGCCATACGGTAGCACACTCCACACATATGTTCTGACAAGAAGTTAGCGTAATTTCAGATCTATGCTATTCTTCTTCTTCTTTTCTAGCCTTCTGTTCTCCACTGCTGGATATAGGCCTCTTCCGTATATTTAAATTTCCTTCAGTCGGTTGCTGTTTGCAGCCAGTTTCTATCCCTGCTATGTCGTCAGACCATCTCTTTTGGCGTCTTCCGACGCCTCTTTTATTCTCTCAAGGTCTGCATCTTTGAGGATCTCTCATCTCAATTTTAGGGGTCCATCTTGTGGGGTCCTGTCTTGCAATATGTAAATCTATGTTATTATATTAGAACATTATTGATTTTCTGTTAAACGCAAGTCTTGCCCGGTGTATGCGTCTAGTTATACCTGCGCGGTGTATTGGGCTGTTTGTGTAAATGAATACCAATTTAAAATGCCCGGTCGGTCTAAAAAGCCCCCGTATAAGTTTAAAGAATTTTTTTGTACTTTTAAAATAATATCATCATTTTTTTTGTGTTTCCGAATACTTGCTTGTAAATGAGTGTCTCCACTTCTTAAAAATATTATTTGATTTTTTTATGCAGCTTATAATAAAATGACGGGTTAAAAATATAAATAATATAAAAATAAAAAAAATATAAAAATATCACGTTGTAGGCATTTCCCAGACAATCTCTCCTTTTGACCGGCCATCGCAAGAGATCTTGCTTTCGAAGTATACAAGCTGGCACTCTACCCAGGGGTTGACTGCCAATTTTAAAACAAGGGGCTCGCGGGTGAAGAAAGAGGGGGGTGGGGGAGGGAGAAAGTGTATAATTATGTGTTAACAATTATAAAATCATAATATACTTACAAAATTATTTAATCATCAAACATTATTTAATTATCATAAAACAAAATTAAACATGCAATAGGAATATTGCATGTTTAACCTCGGCTCGTAACGCATGTCTGTGTTGAAAACTTTAGTGCATGTTGGTCTTCGGGTCGACCAAAAAGCGCATGTGTTAGATATTTCGTGTAGTTTTGAGTGTGTAAATTAGTGCTATGGTGGTGAAGGGTGGTATTGTTTGCATGCTGTGGTAGTGATTGTCCTGACAAAGAGACGGGTACGTCTCGAAACCGGTAGACATAAAAATCTCGGTGAGTGGTTATAAACTAATATTATTAACATTAAAAAAAAAAGTAAAAATGACTAACCGCAAAGTAAATGCTTTAAATATTAATAATATTGAAAATATATAAATATAGATAAAATTATCAAACATCGGCGTTACAAAGCATTCTTAGTCGATTGCAGGCAATTGTTACACTATACAGACAAAAAACGGACAGGTCTCTTTTATTATAAAAATATTTCTCGAGCGATTTCAAAAGGCAACAATGTTTTATGTTTCATAATACATTTAATTGAAACCAACCACTGAAATTGTATTTATGTACAGATTTCATCAGAGAATATTGATTTCTCTTAATTTAACAAGGGGCTCGCCAGCCCAAGTCAAATTTAACAAGGGGTTAAATTTGAGCTCCGAGCCCCCTACACCCTACCGCTGACTGTATAGTGTATAGTGGCTATATCCAAGGCACTCTGTATAACGTAAAGATTAGAATCATTGTGATCGAAAAAGGATAATATATAATTCGGCATACGAATGAGGCAGTGATAAATCTCCGGTCGATGTTTCGACGATTGTGCCCCCGAAGGTCAGCCGATGCGGTGTTAAATAATGTCACCCGTGTTTATGGTAATATTACGGCCCGAGAGATGCCCCCCGGTGTTTGAGTGTGTTCAGAAATTTTCTGGCTCTTTAAAACCAACAGATGAAATAAATTAAAGGCAGTTAGTTGCAGAGTGCCGGATGGGTCGTTGCGTTATAAAGAGCAAGAACGTGGGATGAATATGGATGTAATTACATTAGAAAGCAAAATAAATTTATACCGGTGAAATATTGACCGCATTTATTCACTAATATTTTCCATCAGTTTCTCTATATATCTATACCCTTTGGATTTTTGTCTAAATATATATTTTTTTAGTTCATACACTATTCTACTTATGAATTTTTTAGTTCCATCATCTTTGTATATATATATTTTTTTTTTAATATATTTTAAGATTTAAGGTACTGTAATCAATAGCCCGCAACTTAATTTTCTTTAAAGCCAGTTAACATTTAAGGTTAATGAATTTTTTGCTTAAAAACTGTTTTTGTATTTAAAAAAAAACAGTTATTGAAAGATAAAGAGTATAAATATATATATATTTTTTAATATATTCTTTAAAAAATCCAATTTATATTTTTTTTAAATCGTGGAGAGATGTTTGAATTCTCGCGACGGTCGCTTGCAGGAATCTGTGTTTACGAGTAAGGCCTTAACTAACAAGCCATCGCTTTCTGCAGGGCTAGGCAGAGAGAATAGAACGCTACACCAATCTGTCTTCGTAAGCAATTTCGCTTCTTGAACATGCATGCATCACCTCATATAATACATACCCTACCTCATTATCCCGACTCTTGACCTGTCCACTTTCAAGTATTTGAAATACTTGATCATTCCAAGATTTTCTTTGGTCTTATTGTGCTTCTATTAACAACCACATTCGCCTTATAAATTTGTTTTATATTGTAAGATTTCCGTATTTAAATCGCTCGTTGACATTATCTACTATTTGTTTGTATATGCTGTATTTTATCAAATAATTGAATGCTGTCTACCTAAGTATAGATATTTACTGTATCAAGTGAGGATGTACAATGTCTAATAAATTTGCTTATGATTTAAATTTAATTGGATATACTTATTTGTATTAGATACCCTTTTGACTATTGCAAACAGAATATTTTATATTGTATCATTTACTATAGTAAAAGCCGATTTTTGGCATTGAACTGGGTTAAATTATAATATAAAACGCGAACAAACCTTTGAACGCTGAGGTTCCCGCGGAGGCGAAAGAAGAGAATAGCGCATGAATGCAGGATTGCGACGTGGAATGTAAGAGGACGTATGGATGAAAAAATGAATGAACTGTGTGATGTAATGGAAAGTAAGTGTTTAGACCGAGAAAAACATGGCACGATCAGGTATGCCAAATACTTGAAAGTGGTCAGGTTAGGAGTCGTAACAATCGGCGGGTATGTATGAGGAGATGCATGAACGTGGAAGAGGCGAAGTGGCGCTCTATTCTCTCTGCCTACCCCTGCGGGGAAGCGGCGTGATGGTTAGTTAGTTAAACAAACCTTTGATATTTAATTTTGATAATAAATTATTGTTGAAGTTTTTCAACAATAATTTATTTTAGTAGTAAACAATAAGTAATACACCTATCCCACATAAATAGTTTTTTTTTTATGAATACGACATGGCGGTAAAAAAAACAATATTTATTATCACTAACAATATACAGTTCTTTTTTACAATCTTGTCAAATACCTCCGCGAATATCTAAAATAAAATTTATTAATTGAATATATGTACATTAAATATTCATTATCAAGATATTTTATTTTTTCTGAATACCCTATTTGACAAAAAAAAACGAATTTATGATATTCTAGCGAAGCCAACAACAATGTTTTAATACCATGTTCGGTAATATTTAAATAAATATGTTTATTGGTTGTAGAGATGTGAGATATTCCTTAGGTACTTGATTTGGATGGCATTCATTACTTATTTTCGGTTTATATTTCTTTCCACCATACGTTTTTGATGTCGAATTGTAAAATATATTAAGAACTAAAACATGCAATACGCAACCAAATGTTTGCACTGATTGGCGTGATAGCTTTATCCTGTCCGAGAGTATGGCCGTACATGGTCGTCCAAACAAAAGTTTCCTCAAAGGAGTATGGGCGCACATGAACGCCCGCGCTTATAACTAAAGCCCAGTAATATTTATTTATAAAATGGCACTTGTACTGACATCTGTGGTAATATTTAAACACTAAAACCACACTTCTGAATTTTTATATTTTAATTTCGACATGTAATTCAAAATAGAGTTTGTGTGACGTCATCGTAGTGACGCAGTCAAAGAAAACCCATAAAATAAAACGTTGAGATTTTCGATATAAACCATGTTTACTGGAGTAAATATTTTATTACCTTAGAAAATATATGGTAAAATAAAAAAAAATTAAAACGTTTTTAAAAGTAAAAATGAAAAAAAACTCACCCCTCAGATACAGGTTAAGTGATTGAATCCAAAAACCGATTTAAGCAACGACTTTTTTTTAAGAGATCGTTTTTTAATTCGATTGCCCATGGCTAGTAGGTTGTACAATCGGCCCACGACAACTATTACAATCAATATTCGCGCTAGTAAATATTATACTTCTGTCAAAACACCTCGATAGACATCGTAACTTAAAAGTGATTATGTGGGTACCTATTTTGAATATGAATCCAAAATATAATAAACGTCAGAGTCGCTTTTGAACTTCAATTGCCACTTTATCTTTAACGGGGCCCGGCCTGCCATTTTCTTATTGTTCGAAATAGTAAAAACGTCAAATATATCTTGCTTTAATTGTTCGGATCTCTGTCCCGCAGTCAGGTACGACAATGGTGACAGCAGGGAGCCTCTGAAACTATCGTAAACAAGCCTCGGCAATGGCTGGCGTCATATAACAAGGGATAGGGTGACCATTACAATTTGTTTGTGGGACAATGTTGATCGCCGTAAAGGTTGTTTTGGTCGCTGCCTATGCGGGTGATTTAATATGTTTGGTTTTTAGGGAGATAAACATTCGATAACACCGTACTACATAAATAAAAAAATGGAATCGAGCAGTAAAATGAATTCACACTTTTTTGACCTCATACCGATGTTATTTTTTAAATGGTGATAAATGGATGATAGTTAATTTGCAGCAAGTCAAAGCCAGGATCTAAAAGTTGGAGTACGGTTTACCAGTAATTAGATAATTAGATAAGCACATTTATAATTACTTACACAATATCTAACTATAAATAATTACGTATCTACTAATGTTTTTACAATAAAATACAACATAAAAGAAGCAACTAATGCACCCACTTTTCGTTCCATGACCTATTAAAATCATCTAGACATTGACATACTCCATGACACTTAACTTTGTTCGAAAACAAAATTTCCACAAATCTCTATCTGAGTAATATCGTCATATTGAGTTATTTATTAATTTTGAAGCAAATTCATGTTTGTATTCTAAGAATTTGTAATTTGGATTGTTACTAGAATATTAATTACTTTTAATTATCTAAATATTTTAAAAAATTCAATAATGTATAAGAAAATATTCATGATGAATAATAAAACAAAATCTGTCCATCAAAACTATTAGTTCCCCACTTAGTACTAATCAACAACTTCGTCTTCCAAGAATGGAACTATCCAGACTCCCCAACATTTCAGTTTACGACCCCAAGGTACATGACTCCCAGGCGAACCCCCAGAGATAGATTGACAGCCGGGAAACGACATCTCAGGAGGCAAAAAAAAAAAACAGACCATAAGGCCTACACCAAGAAGAAGAGAAGTCTTCCATGTAACATGTGCCTTGTCCTATCCCCTGACTTTGGCAATCAGCATGGAAAAGGTCTCCCTATCCTGTCCTATCCGGAACAGCTCCTGAACTCGTTTAATTCTAGTCCAATCACATATATTTAAAGCCAAGACAGTTAGTTGCCTTCCACCAATGCCACATGTTCCTTCAAACCTACCAGCTGAAGTATTTACCGCTAGGAAGAGTAAATTAAAATATTCAAAAGAAACTGGTATTCTAAAAGATATTATGTATTCTTGGATTAATTCATTCAAGTCATGGTTACTTCACTATATTCACAATTTTCCTATCAATAAGCACATCTATAAAATATTATAGTATGTAGTTTTCATTGATAATTTTAAGTTCTCCGAACAAGTAAGCATTTTAAATGTGTATTTTAGTTGAATAATTAAAATAAATGCTTTTTTCGGACATTACATAAGCAGCTATTTACATATTCAATATTATCCTGCTGAGACCGAAGATACAAGATGGTTATTCCATTAACTACTTTTTTTTGCATACTAATAGTTAGTGAAATATTATTTGATTCATAAACAAAGTTTTATCTCTTCAATATCATTAGACAAATAAATTTATTAAAAAATATTTAAATTTCTTGATGGGATTCTAATATATTTAAATTAACTTTACTATTGCACAAATAAAAATAAAAATACTTGAAACACTTCCATTTTATAAATTCTAAATATCAATACCGAGCGTAATCACTAATAGCCATACTCAAACTGTCAACAGAAAAAATATGTATTAAATTTATGCAAATTCATGCATTAAAATAATACAATGACATGTAATTCTTTTACATTCTTACTCAAAGGCACCTTGAAATTCTGACAAAATACCTAATTGTTGTTTGTTCAGTTTACCAGAAAAGCTTATGTAAAAAATAGAATTTCCTAAAAAAAACATTATTACACTATTCATTCGGACACAAACAGGACATACTACAAGAAATATAATATCTTTATAAGCTCAATTAAACAATAATTTGAATGTAAATTTTGTATTCAAATGAAATATGACTAAGAAAAATACTGTATCTTGTAAAATTCATAAGTGCCTATGTATTAAATTTTGGTAATCTTTTAGAATCAGTGTATGAGAAAACACAAATGCAATTCAGGTGGTCGACGCTTCAAATGTTGTTTTTATTGTGGAGGATAAAATGCAAATAATCTTAACAAATTGTGTACCTTTGTGTGGGATTACAAAAGTGTATCAACAAATTTACTTATTAACGACTGGAACTTTTTAAAAGTATGAGTATTATCTTCATTATAATGTATATGGAACACAGAAAAGTCATGTCTTTCAACAACGTCATATATCAAAAAACATGATTTTTCAGGAGATCGTTTTTAAAGTTTAAAAATATAATACAATGTATTAAAAATAAATATCAAGTCGCTTATTGAACTTTTTACTGTGCAACAGATCTTTTTAGGTAAAACCTGAATGTTTTTTCTCCATTTGAAAAATATTTAGGATATTTAAAAAAATAATAAAACAAAATCATTTATTCAGAATGCAAAAACAACACTCTCTGCCCTGTAGCGGATAAATATTAAGTTAAAAATATGACGCTTTTGCTGGGATATAGTACATTTTCTGGGCATTCCGAAAACATGCACAACTGCAAAAAGTCAATTTTTGATGTATGACGTTATTGAAAGGAGTGAGCGATATGGTATTTCATATAAATTAAATTTATATGAGAGAGAGAAAGAAGGAAATAATAACAAATAGTTTAACATATATAATATTTACTGACCATTACTTACAATATCAGTAGAACAACAGAGTAAAATTATAGTTATTTTTAGGGGTTTGACAATATAAATTTTCATTTGCGGATTGAGAGTCAGAAATTATTTACTTCAAAAGTTTTTATTCAATATTAACAAAAAAAATCTTTATTACAAACAATATATTAAATTTGTATAATCCTTAGAAAATTTATTTATAATCAGTTGGTTTTCACTGACAGTTATGTTTCCATTCCAATCCAAAATATTGTTTGTGAAAACAATTGACAGTGGATTACATAAAAAAATCTGACTTATTTCAAACATCTAAAGCACACCTGCTGAAGGCATCAATGTATTTAGAATAAATTCTAGCATCTTGTTCTTTTTCTTTTTCTGACAAGTTGAGCAATTTTGAATGCTGATTAACTAGCTAAAGTTAAGGAAAGATAATGGTTAAACTTATGGTCGAAAGTTTAGATAAGGAAACGGGAAAAAAATGAGAAAAAAAACCGCAGCACATGTTACCTTTAGCCACACAAGTCTATATGTAGAGATTAAGTTGACTTGATTTGTCAGTGGAGGATTGACCAGAAGACAAATCGACATACATTTTGTATTGTTTTGGGGTTTCATAATTGTTTTAGTTGCATAGATACACTTACAAAATGATTTTTACCATCTACCATGGTACATCTGCAGTAAATCATCTTCTAAAACATTGTCATTTACCCAAAGGTCCACAGTGTACAGCAGTTTCATACAAGCGGCAATATGTATCACTGAACACGGTTTTATTTGGAAGTCTTGTATAGATAAGCATTCCCAGTACAATCTTTAAGAGGCAGAAGTACTTTAATTTAATGTAATGGTTGACTACAGAGTTTTTTGGCCTTCAAACAACACTTGTCTGACATTTAAATTGATTCTTGATGTAGACAAATAATCATCAAATGGTTTCCAGTATGATTGATTATATAAATTGTCAAACTTATTCTCAGTCTCTTGTCTTATATCCGATAATATATTATTCCAAGGAATATCAGTTGCAGGGATAATTTTTGGTACAGCATGGTAACACAATCTTGATTCTTTAGACATTATTAAAATATCTCCGCTGTGGAGAAATAATGCATCAGGTTTAGTCTCTTTTGTATTGCCACCAATCAAGAATATTGCGGATTGTCCAAAACTATAAACAAGAAAATAATTTCAGATTATAAAAGGCACAATTATAAATTACATAAAAATGATGGTGATATGTGTAAAATTAATTTATTAATGAAGTTTTATCACTATTATCTTACTCTATCTAAGAATGCAGGTAACTTGTCCAACAGGCATCAAATCGGGGCATCTATTACATATGTAAATCAAGAAATCAACATAAACTTCCTAGTGTAGAACTTTGACTTTACTTCTATTGTTAAAAAATAACTAATATTTATTATTTTGTTTTCGGTATCATTAACATTGACAATACTGATTGACATGTTACGAAATTCCCAAGTTATTAAGAACGAAATTCCAGAAGTAAACTTTAAGTCACTTGCACTTACCTTTTTCACTTTTCATTGTCATTCTCGCCCAGAAAACAGACTTTTTCTTACAACTCATTATATAGACAGATTAACTGAAGTAAAATTAACATTGTCCGCCTCCGAAGTGTAATGGTTAGCACGCTCGGCTACCGTTGTGGAGATCCCGGATTCGATTCCCAAGGAGGGTCAATTAAATAATAGTGATTTTTCACTCTAATATATATTCAATATTACCCTGAACTGGTACCTGAAGCGGAGGGCTGATCACCTTTTCTTCATGTATTAAGAATCAAGATAACACTGCGTTTATATATATGATGTAGTGCCCTATGCACCATTGAGGTGCGGATAAGGGTATGAAGAAGAAGAAAATTAACATTTTATATTTAAGTCTCCTGATTTATGGGTAAGAACTATAATCTTTGTATTTTGAGCATTGTAAAAACATAAATATACCTGATAGAAATGAGTGGCGCTTGTAAATTGACTTCAGAATGGTCGGTGTGAGGAGACAAAGTTGAGTCCATATGATAGTAGTTTACAATTGATGCCTGGGGAACAAAGTCTTCGAATCCAACAGATCTGGCAATAAGTTTACATAATTCCGATAGTTCATGTGGAAACACATGTTTATTTTCTTCAGTATACACCTATAAAAAGATTAAAATAAAATGCTTTAAATATTCGAAGAGCAGACTAAAAATGAATCGATAGTAAAGGAAGGTCTTCATTAAAAATATATCCCCTCATTTTATCTCAAAGTGGACTAATACTATCCTTTGAGTGTCCTTGGATTGCTACAAAATGTATATTTTTTTAAAGATATCGCATATATTTATTAACACATTATTGTCACGTGGTATTTTCATCAACCCTGACCCTAATTAGTATACTAATAAGGGTCGTATATGAATCACAAGTAGCCGCAAACCCAATTGCGATCTGTACAATGTCTTTTAGCGTCTTTTGTGCTCTACTAAAAGTAAGCAAATAGAATGCTTATAAGTGTCTCCCTCTCTCTACCAACAGTATATAAAAGATGCTTTTAAGCGTTTCCCGCAAACAATGTGTTAAGATCAGCAAAAATCTTACCCTTACTAACATTCACTATATTACCAGGAAAGGGTAGATTATATTTTAAGATTAAATTTGCTTTATAAGGTAATATCATAGATTCCAAAGTAAAATACATGAACATTACATTCCACGCGATACCGTGTAAAAAAAAGGAGCCCATAAATACATTTCTTTTATCCAAGTTTTAATAATAGATTTATATTATCCACTGACACTTCGTGATGGAATTGCATTTTAAATTTATTATTAGATTAAAACCAATATTTTTAGCTTTTCCACTTTTTTTCCACTTCAACATAAAAAAGTGGAAAAGCTAAAAATATTGGTTTTAATCTAATAATAAATCAAGTTTTAATAAATACAAAAATAATACAAAATTACGGTGGATGGGTATGATTGTGTAAAATTCATTCATGAAATTCAATTCAGTATTGCTTATTATATCTTTATTTTATTTAAAAAATACTTAAAAAATTCGAAGGAAATATTTTTTTATTAATATCGCTATAAGACAAAAGATGAACCCAATTACGCACATTTGATATGACATAGATTTTACCACCGTACTACAGCCCCATTCCATATACCTCTCTGTGTATAGTACTGAGTAAAAAGAACAAGTGAGGGTGTGGAAAATTCGAAATTACAGTAACGCATTGTTAAATTAACGTTTACTTTTTTTTCTCGTTTTTTGCACCATGTTGTTTCGAAATCATCTAAAAAAATTATGAATGAAAAATTATTAATTTATTTACCTTAGAATCCCAATCATGGTGATATCCTAGAGTTGACCATCTCAATTTCTTTTGAAGAATTTTATCAACAGAAGAACAGTTATGACAAGCATCCCACCATTCTTTGGAATCACTAATATCGCCATGGGCATCAATGTTTAATATGTTTGGCTTTTTTGTGTACTCTTTCAAACATTTTTCTATCCAAAATCGCTGCCCGATATTTGAAAATGGGTTTCTAATATAGATCAAGCCTTTTCTTCTATCCAAGGTATAGGCTCTCCAATCCGTAAGCGAATGCAAACCATAATTCCCGAGGTTACCTTTTATGCCACATTCCTCTATATTTATATTAACAACACCCTGAAAAAAATATATAATGTACATTAGACATCAGAATTTGAAAGTGGGAAAAGAAATTACATTTTAGAATCAAGAAAAGTATTACTTTCTTTTATGAATTTCGGCAAAAACAAAATAGACAAAAAACATAACCAAAAAATATATTTCAAACGTATATATGATATTTCAAAGACGTGACTCACGTCGTTTGCCTTTTTAACTTCTGAAAAGTCAATAATTTGCTCAAAACTTGGTGGTGGACAGCGTGACTTGTAGTATTTGAAATAAAACTTAAATAAATCGTCAGACATCTCGCTAAAACATAATAGTGACAGATGACAGATGACAGCTGACGAAACTAATAATTTTTTTAAGTAGGTACTTATCTTTTTGTTACCAACAATAAGTTGTCTCTGGGTCTGAAATGTATGGTTTGTCTACGACCAAATGTCAAAATCTGATTTGTGTTTGCTGATTGCTTTTCTCATTTTGACTAAAAAATAACATAACCTTCTATTGTTTTATCCATATTATATCAACATTCATATTTTCATCATGTCGTTTCTTTTATTCATCTTAAAGTAAAGCTTTTAGGTTAAATTTATAATATTCCTTATTTATATATATATTTTTTTTAAATAAAAATGACTAGTATTCTTGAAGAACCTTTAGAAGAAAAAATAGAAACTGAAGTCGAAACGGTAAAACTTAATTAGTTCTAAAAATTAAATTTTCGCTGATGGTCATTTAATATTTCGAAAATCATTTCATAAATACAGACTTATTTTCGTGTATTTAATGTATTTTTAAGCGAAACATTCTATTATTTTAGGTTCAAATTATATCAGAAGGAAAACAGAAACTCAAACAATGGTTGAATAAAAACTTTCGCATTGAAATGACAGATGGTAGAATTCTAATAGGAATTTTCGTTTGCACAGACAGAGAAGCAAATGTTATCCTCGGTAAGTTAATTTTTTTGCAGCATTTAAAACATATCGTCAGCTAAAAGTGAAAAGCTGCTAATCATATTAATAAAGAGACTTATGTATTAGCAGGCTCACACTATTAACACATTGTTATCAGGTGATTTTTTCATCAACCCCGACACTAATTATACTCAGACAGTCTGCCGCCCGACCCGCAGTATACTAATCACTAATCACCGTAAACCCAATTCCAATCTGAACAATGTTTTTTGGCGTTTCTCGCACTCTACTAAAAGTAAGCAAATAGAACGCTTATAAGCATCTCCCGCTCTCTACCTACGTATGTAAAAGATGGCAGGCGCCGTGACGTAGTTGGGTAGACACTCGACTGCGAAACTGGCGTCGCGCGTTCGATTCCCGCCAATTGCAAAATGAATTCAAGAAAGATTTATTTTCACTTGGTCTGGGTGTTAGTGATGTATTTTTCACATTTCGCTCACTCCTTTCAAGAACGTCATAAATCAAAAAACTTGATTTTTCAGGAGAACGTTTGTAAAGTTTAAAAATATAACACAATGTATTAAAAATAAATATCAAGCCACTAACTGAACTTTTAACAGTGCAGCAGATCTTTTTAGTTAAAACCTGAAAGTTTTTTGACCATTTGAAAAATATTGAGTTAATTAAAAAAAATAATTAAACAATACATTTTCTTCAAAATGCAGAAACAACACTTTCTGCCCTGTAGCGGGTAAATATTAAGTTAAAAATATGCCTCTTTCGCTGGGATATACTACATTTTCTGGACATACCAAAAACATGCATCACTGAAAATTGTCAATTTTTGATATATGACGTTCTTGGAAGGAGTGAGCGATTTACCTTCCCTATCTTTACTATCTTACCTGCAGACAAGCATGTAAAATAGAAGCTTTGCGGGTTATTCCTTTTAAAAAAAAACACTTTTAAGTATTTCCAACTAACAGTGTGTTAAGGCATATATCGATATGCATTTTTTCATTCAGTAATCTCATCATATTTGCTGTGGTTATATTCCTAGAAAAGGTTATGAAAAGCAAAACTGGATAGTAACATTCTACCCTCCATCGACGATTCATCCTTTTCCAAACACTTTTAATTTACAGAATGCATGAATCAAAAACAGCATTACTAAAGAAATTATCTTTATTTTACTGTATAAGTTTACACAGTAATATTTTGGCCGACAGGTCTTGGTACCATTATGGTTTAATGCAAAACCTAAAAAAATATTTCAATATTATCGCTACACACTTTATTGCCTTTATATAGAACTAACCTGCGTTAGTATTTTATGGAAATGGCACTACATTATTTATCAAAAATTATTATTATTCTCAGATACACAGGAGTAATATAAAAAATAAATCAATATTCAATCAAGAGCAATATTGGTGTCCTTATCTGTTTGAGGTAGGATTTCTAGAAATGAAAAATTTCTTTTTAAATCCTGTTTCTAAAATTGTTTCTACTACAAAAATGTACAGTGACATCTATACATTATTTAAAAACTAGCTACTTATGGAAGTTCCTTACCAGCCTGTATTAATTATTTAGTTTACATAGTCCGGTGTCCGAATCCGACATTCGAGCGTTGAGGTTAATATTGTTGGAAATCTACCACTTGTCCAGTTGCCTTCCATTTTTTTTATGTAACATATCGCTTACTCCTTTCAAGAACTCATAAATCAAAAAACTTGATTTTTCAGGAGAATGTTTTTAAAAATATAATACACTGTATTAAAAATAAATATCAAGCCACTTATTAAACTTTTTACTGTGCAACAGATCTTTTTAGGTAAAACCTGAAGGTTTTTTCTCCATTTGAAAAACATTTAGTTTATTTAAAAAAATAATTAAACAATACCTTTTCTTCAAAATGCAAAAATAATACTTTCTGCCCTATAGCGGGTAAATATTAAGTTAAAAATATGCCTCTTTTGCTGGAATATATGTATTACATTCTCTGGGCATTCCGAAAACATGCACAACTGAAAATTGACAATTTTTCATATATGACGTTTTTTGTAAGCAGTGAGCTTTATATGAATTGTTAACAATACTTTCAGGATCCTGTTCTGAATATTTGAAAGCAGAGTCTGATGGAGAAGAACCTCGTGTTTTAGGTCTCGTGATGGTTCCAGGTAGACATATTGTATCAATACAACTGGACGATTCAATGCCAACATAGTATGTACCTTGCATATTACATCACAGATATTTTTTAATACTTACCTTACATTGAATTCTGACGTAAGTAAAACAGCATTGGATAGCAAAAGTTTTCTCAATTTTTATTGAAAATAAAAAAAGTTCAAAATGGTTTTATAGGGGTATATTTTAGGGACACATGGATGTAGTTTGTGTTGCAAACTGGCAGACAATCTGGGCAATTGTTTTTGCATGAACAAGAAATTTTCATAATATTTTTTGACATCTCATCAAAGATGAAGAAGAATATGGAAGTCTGGGCATTTACGGGGCTGACAACCGTCAGCCTATGACTATCGTCAGACCCGTAAATGCCCAGACTTCCATATTCTTATTCATCTTTGATGAGATGTCAAAAAATAATATGAAAAAAACTCCTGTAATTGGAGATAATCCAGATTTTCTGAACAAGTATTTGGACACACTCAAAATGTTGTAAAGAAATTTTTATACCTAATATTTACACTGTCGGTATTCCTAAAAATTATTCAAATGTTAATAACCAATGAAATGAAAACAAAATATTTTAATTGTAAACATAAGAATTTGCCTTCGTTATGCAACAAAAAATCTTTATTTATGGTTTAAATTATTTTTTTATGTAGAAAAAAAAGAAACATGTTATTTTGAAAAAAATACAAGTTTATATTATTGGTAATAAAATATATTCGACTAATTCGCTATTACTGTCATAATTTTTTGACTAATTCGCTATTATACACCAAACCCTCTGTTTTCTTACTAAATTGATTGTTTTTTTTTATCTTCTAGATTTTCTTGATATGTTTTTTTTCTTGATTGTTTGCGTGACGGCAATTTCAAGGAATGTTTAGCACTGATTACTAACAATGATATTCCTCATTTATATAAGGCTTAATATTGTATTTTAAATTTAAGTTTTACTTAGTAAGTACCATCATTTCTTAAAATCTACTGTGAATAAATAGTGGTACTTACTAAGTAAAAAAAATTAAAATCAATAGATTTTACCACAAAGTGACTGCCGAAATAAATTAACTTCATATAGTCTTTGATAAAAATACCATGAGCCATTAAAACTAGAATTTCATCTGTATTTTAATCAAACAAATACAACTTTGAGTGTGTCCAAATACTTGTTCACAAAATCTGGATTATCTCCAATTACAGGAGTTTTAAAAAAAAAATTAAAATTAAAAAAATAAAAAAAATAAAAATTTAATTAAATATGTAAATAAATAAACAGTTTTATATATTTTTTGAAACACATGTCTTTCTATTATTACCATGCCATATGATGAGGTAAAAAGGTGGAAGGATCATTTATGCCAAAAAGTTTAGAGTTTGGTTGACCTTACCTCCTGCCAATATGGATTCGCTTGACATATACCCTCATTCCAAGCTGTGACAATAATTAATGTTTGGTTATATTATTATAAAAATATTCATCATCACTGTAAAGCATCACTTCACGACTTTTTTAGTATTGCAACCTCCGTATAATAATATTTTAACGTTTTTCAAAGTTTTACAACACTTTATTATATCAGTATAAGAATTTTTCATATCCAGGTCTTATATTTTATTTAGATTTTTGAGATTAAGATTGTTGAGAAATGATGCTGTAAAGTTTTTCCTCCCCGAACACTCTTATTTCTTAATTTCTATAATTAATAATTAATATGATTATTTAATTGTTCTTTTATAGCAATCGAAATACTGGATCTGCCGCAGAATAACTTCCACATGATGATCAAAACATTTAAAATTTCAAAAGCCTAATTTTTTTTTGAGAAAAAATGTAATGTAACACTAATTTGAACAGTAAACCCAGATTATGATTTTTAATAGTGTTCTCAGTAATATGAATGTGTGTAATATAAGTCATGAAAATAAATGTTTACACTAATAGCCGTATATTTTATTTTAAACCATATCCACTTTCTTTATAATTACACATTGTTAGGAAAATGTTATTTAGAATTATGAACCCTAATCATAAATTCCTACACCACGCTCTAGTTTTTAAAAAATATATAAATATGAATGAATTAAAATTCAATACATATCAAATAAATACAACAAACATTGTATTTTGTCCGCTTCCGTAGTGTTGTGGCAGCGCATTTAGCTACAGTTCAGGTCCCGTGTTCGATTCTAAGCGGAGGGGGTCTAAATACATATGGTCGATTTTCGCTCTCATATTTATTTTATATCACTCTGGACTGGTATAAGAAGTGCAGAATCGCACTGATCACCTTGCCTTCATGCAAATTCCGATCAAGATAAAACTGCCAATACAATGCAGTGCCTTATGCACCACTGAGTGCAAATAAGGGTAAGAAGAAGAAGTATATTAATCCAAAACATTTATATAATATTTTTATTAAACTTTATACTTATAACTGTATGCTTTATTCACTTATAATTGATACAGTAGATTCTCGATGCATTGGGACGAATAGTAAAAAATATCTTGGTTCAATTAATTTCCCTATAAATCCATGAAAAATGAAAAAATAAAACTCATTTTAGTCATACGTTAGATTTTTATTGAAATTACTTTTAAAATACCTTAATACAGAGGATCTAACTTACATATAAAAATTATAACAATGGTTTTAACATTTTGTCATGGTGTTAGTCACAAAGTTGATTATTTTATCGTATACGAAAATTCTATATTTTGTAATTATCTCAATTTTATGAAAATGAAATTATTTTTGATTGATTAAAAAAATAAACAAATTTGCTAATAAATATTTTATGGATGATTACGTTGTATTAATTTTGCGTCATAAAGTACTTTTTTTAATATTATTGTATACAGGGGCAAAGTTTGAAAGACCAATTCAGATTGCATACAGCAGGACATTTAAAAAAATCAATAATTATTATTGTCAATAAAAAGACAAGATATTTTCAATAATATTACATAAAGCAAATAATATCAATTGTAGCAGGTTATAGCAAAAATCTGTGTCATGTGAATTGTAATGGCAATGTTTTATTTTTTTATTCTTAAAATAACTGGACAAAATACTAGTACGAAAATAAATAAGTATAAATTTAAAGTAGTAATCTACTTGCTTTAAATAAGTATTAAAAAAGAGCATGTCTCATACTAAAATTAAGACAGTATGAAATATTGGTTTAATTACTATCGATAAATATAAATATTTCTACCAACAATACAAAAGGTTTAAAGTAATATATATTATCTAAATGCGCATCCCATCACAAAAAGAAACACTTTGGTTGACTAGGGATATTGTCACAGCAATATATGTAGTTATAATTTTATATAAAGACTAAATTCTCAAGGATTTTTGGATAATCGCACTATCAAGTTTAAAACACGTTTATGCAATAGTATTGGTTCCCAATATATGTTGTGAGTATTATGATCAAAAGGGTTTTGCAGATCTTCATTAACTTTTCTAGTACAACTCGCAGTCAATTCTTCGGATAAATTTTGCAGAAATTGAATAGCATGTATTTTAGCTTCACAAAATATTCTAACAATGTTCTTTAGATTTAAAATGGTATTTATGTGAACGTTAGGATGTACTTTAATTTGACTATCTTGTATTTTCAGCTGCATCCAAGAACATTCAGTTCTTACATCGGCATCTTCGTCTTGGAGTAACCATAGAGAAGCCATCAAAATGTTCCCTATTATTTCATTCACAGTGTCATTAACAATTTTTTTCTCTGCATAGTAATGTAAGAGCTTCGCCAGATGTTTCATAGATATAGCGGCCATTTTTCGATTGGCTACTTCAAAACGTTCCGGTTTCGATAACTGTTTGCACACTTTAGACAGTTCCAAATGCAAATCGGAGTTGGATACTGAAATTTCTTTATCACAAGCCATTGAGCAGATGAGTGGTAGCAAATACCCGTGTTCATACGATACCATGTTTTCTTCAATATTTATGTTACAGTAAATTCTTCCGAGAGAGCCGCAGTAGCTGACGGATTCACTTCTACTAGATATTAAATATAAAATTTCATAAACAATTTTCCCAACACACTCTTGCTTTTCGCTTGACAATATTATTAAATATTCAAATATGTCTTGAAAGTTTTCATACTTCGTATTCAACAATTTATCAATTCTATCCCTGAGAGTAGGCCAAAAATTTATGTCCACGAGAACAGAACTATTGGCATCGATGCAAATCTTAACTAACCCTAATATTTCATCGTCGGGGCAATTGAGAACAGCGTGTGTTACATTAACCTGCAACCAATTGTGGATACCTATTTGAACATTAACACTATCTCCATAACTTTTAACCAGTGCAAATGCTTCTTCTAACGAATTACAGTAATCTTTTTTATCTTTCTGTAACAACTGTTCAATTTCTAAATGTAATGCTTTTACAATGTAAGATGAATTTTTCCCTGTAATAATATTTTCTAATTCAATTACTACAGTTCTTAACGAGTCGGATATTTCATTACTTTGCTTCGAATCAAATAAGTATTTTTTATAACTAATAAAATATAAAACATACTCCTTCAGAGTTAGTAAATAACCGTGCAATTGATTTTCTTTCAAAGGAGTATTTTTTGTCATGTTCCAATGACTGAAAAAAATAGAAAATTCAAAGCTGGATGCTATAATAGAAGCGCTAATGCTTCTTATATTGTAAATTGGGCTTCCTAGTAGCACTATTAAATTTGGGAAAATATCTTCGAGGTTAACGACATTCAAACCGAATTTCCTCGTTTCCGAAATACAAAAATGATTCAAAGAATATCTATTTGCCATGCTAGAGAGAAGACTCAGTATTGGTACGATTGTAGAATGAGAGGAGATGGCATCGTCTGTGATAGATGCCGATTTCAAGCTGGTTTTAATGAAATTCCAAAGTGATGGAATATGAGAGAATAATTCATCAGGTGAGACAGGTGATTTTGTGAAGGCTTCTTCCCCTTGACTCTTCTTTTGTCCAATCAGTTTCGGAACTAAGGCTCCATAAAGTTGCAGAGCAGCATTCCTGAAAAAAAATTCTATCAATTCTATGCAATGTGAATTACATTATACAACACTGTACAAGTACAAGTCACTCACTCCTTTCAACAATGTCATATATAAAAAAACTTGATTATTCAGGAGATTGTTTTTAAAGTTTAAAAATATAGTAAAATGTATTATAAATAAATATCAAGCCACTTATTGAACCTTTTACTGCGCAACAGATCTTTTTAGGTAAAACCTAAATGTTTTTTCTCCAATTGAAAAATATTTAGTATATTTTAAAAAAATAATCAAACAATACCTTTACTTCAAAATGCAAAAACAACACTTTCTGCCCTGTAGCGGGTAAATATTAAGTAAAAAATATGCCGCTTTTGCTGGGATTTAGTACATTTTCTAGGCATTCCGAAAACATGCACAACTGAAAATTGATTTGATATATTGATATGATTTTTATATATGACGTTGTTGAAAGGAGTGAGCGAAATATGAAACCCCAAGAGTTGTAGCCATTGCTGCTATTTTTCGTATCCTTTTTTACCTATCCTCTACTGTTTAATGTAAAAATAAGAACTCACTAACCTCACTTGCCATTGTTCATTTGTCAGATGTTTGAAGCACACTGTGGCTAGTTGCGGAGCGAACTGAATTACATAACTGGCTAAAGAGCTTTCACAAACTGTCCGACACAACAAATGCAATGCTCTCGCTAACGGGACGTCTGTTTCATTCGCAAAATCTTCCACAACTGGTCCAGCTTTAAAAGTGTGTACTTCCTGGCTAGTAGATGCTTGAACTTCCAATTTACCAGACTCTGAAATTTGGGGCACTAAAGGATGTGTTACTGTGGGTTGTAATATTTCTTTATTCACTTCCGGCTCATCTTCAGGCTTTGAAACGTCCGTCTGAGCTTCAGTTTTTGAAGTTTGTTCTTCTATTGTTTCCACTTGATCAGCCTTTAAAATATTTTCTTCCTGATTTTTTACTTGGTCATTCTTAGATGAAGGGCCTGCTGTAGTTTTAATTTGCGCAGTTCCAGGATTCTGTTTGCTCTCGGACCTACTTAAAACTCTTAAAAGCAGATCCATAGTGAGGTAAAATAATGGCTAAAAGAAAACAATTAGAAAATGAGTTAGTACTGAATTAACGCATGGCAAATATATACATATGAACAATAATATATATGTACATATAAAAATACATCTATGTATAATATTAACTGTAAAAGCAAGATTGCACTTCTAGACAGTTCTTTTGATAATGTATGGCAATAAAACAGTTTATACATCAATCACCCCAGAAGAAAACAGTAATTATTAACTAATAGTTGACTATATATATTTATAATCTACCTTTCCACTCTGAGAATCATTGCTGACAATTCTGTGAACTAAGATTGTCAATCCTGCACTTTTCCTTGTTACCGATATTCCGTGTAGTTTTTCAGATGTGGATTGAGTTAAAAATTTTTTCAACAAGTCGGAAATCATTTCATTATAGACGGGTTTACCAAGTGAAGTCAAATACTTTACAGATTGACCTAAAAATATAAACAACACTTTAAGGTAAAATACAAATGCGAGATAAAAATTTGCAAAAACACACGTTAAAAAAATATATATATTTGAAAATAAAAGTAATGTTTTTCTATCTTTATTAACTATGTGAAAATTAATCAACAGGTGTATTACAAAACAGGTGTAGTTCTAACAAAACTGATACATTATGAATTCACTTAAGCATCTAGAGTGGCCAGAAAATATATAATTAGTAATTCTGATCAGGATGGAATAGGTACTTTGATATGGTAGATATATTATTTAAATTTCATACCTAATGTAACTCCTGCAGATTCAATGGCACCTTTATGGCGACATCTTGTCAATACGGAAATATTAATATCTAGTAACGTTCTTATATCCACATCTGGCAAATTATTTGATTGCAGTATAATCAATGTAGTTGACAGCTCACAGCAAGCCTAAAATATGCAAAAATAAAAATAATAAACCGCAACATGTTTAAAATAATTACCTGCATCAAAATGAGTTCTATTAATGAATTAAACATACTTCGCGTGCAAAAGGAAGTGCAGTATAAGTCACAAAAATTAGTAAATCTATTTTGAGTAAACTATGAAGAGTTTCTTCTAAAATACAGAGATACAGAAAAATGAGATGAGTCAATCAAAGGTTTATATTATTACATCAACTTTTTTGTGACTCATGTTTCCTTTGCACGCGGATTTTATTGGATATATTCTTACCTTCAAATTTAACCAAATGTTATTTAAAATGAGTTGGTGTGCGTTTGACAAATGCTGAGTATTTTCTGGTTGTTCTTTTTCTTTGAACTCTGAAGATTTTATAATATGCTCGATGCTTTCTCCCATCTCGGCAAAGCTCGGAGGGACGTCTATAATACTGTTTTCGCTTTTACACGCCAACATCTTGATAAAATAGTTAATTATCGCAGTCAACAGTTCACGTACAGATGTCATGAAGGTGTAAGTCAATCTATCGTCTGAATGTTTGATATACATGTTGATAGCGGAAATCATTCCATGAAGCGGTTGATTATCGTATATGGACAGAAGGATATCGCTCTCCTGGTATGTAAACTGTTCCATAGCCCTGTTTAGAAGGTATTCGCTGATTCCGAATGGATGGATGAGGCTATCCAACGCATCAGATTTCACAAGTGCGGATTTGTTTAAATAGGCGACTATTTTGAACATAAGACATCCGCACTCCACCTCGTAAAAGAGTTTACTCTTGCAGAATACTATTCCGTGAACGAAATGTTCTTTCTTAGATCTCAGAAACACTTTATTCTCGGAGAAATATTGTACTAAGATATCGGCTGCGGTTTCTCTAATATCGTTAGTTGAGTCGCTGACACAGGCGGTTAAAACCTTGACACTATACTGATTGTGGAAAAACCATTTATTGCGGCTCTCTAAGAATGCTAGTACTTTCCATGCTTGATCTCGCAAATTTCCCTTACGGCATAAGCTTTTTTGGATATTCGTCTTATCATTATATCCTCCGCATAGATATCTCAGAATGACATCATAAATTTGAAGAGACAGTATTTTCCTTTGATAATTCCCTTGTTCTAAATTTTTGATAAGAAAGCCGTGTACCCAAGCGAAGAAATCTCCAATTTCATTTAAACTACGGGCTATAGGTACGATTTCGAGGTCTCTATTTCTAAGTAAGCCCAAACAAGAGTCACGGACTCTCGTGAGGAAAATAGTAAAGCTGTTTAAATTACTCTGCCGAAATGACGTTGAATCGTTGTTCACATTAGATTCCAAAAATATCTGCACTTTGTGAAATTCATCCGGTGTAGGAACAACATTTTTCTGCGTTTCGCAAACTATTTGAAATGCTTGAGAACGGACGTCTTCATTAATATTTATTAAACCGAGGTCGATATATTTCTTCAAATCAAATTTCATCTTATGTGTGGCATCCCAATCGTTCCAAATGAATCCGAGTTTTCTCCCTAATCTTATTATTCCTAGTAGAGAGAACATATCATTCTGCACAACTGTTTTGGTGAAGTAGAATTCTAACAAGCACTCTATCACCTCAGGATACTTTTTAATCGTTACGGGCATCCAATAATTCAGGATATTATTTTTCGCTGAAAAACTATCACCGCCCAAAAATTCCTTGAAAAGCGGTAAAAAACTACTCGACCAGTCGTCGAAACTCCTGAAATGCTCTAAAATGGTTTTATACATATCACTTCCGGCAGAAATGAGAGAGGAATGTTTCAAGCTGTATTCTAGGCCATTAAGATACATCGGGTAGTCCTGTAAAATGTCCCGGATGTCACGCTTTAAGTGAGGTATGATCTCAGATAAAACAAAATATTTGGCCTTGTTCCATGGAAACTTCAGTATGCAAGCTGTAATACTGTCAAATAAATCAAGATTCTTAGAAGTATTTTTATTCAATATATTTAAAAATAACTTCCATATTTTCAAATTGATTTCTCTTACACCGGCTAGCAAGTTTTCCCAGTTATTGAATATGACGTACAAAAGGACATTTTTAATATCACCAATTATGTGATCGCAGCATTCCCAATCTATCATTTTAAGGATGATGGAATGGAGATTTCTGAAGTGTATAAAAGTGCTACTCGAATAAGATAAACAAGCATTTGTCGATATTTTAAAAGACACCAGCATGATGTCTTCCGAGAGTTGACGAGCCCTCGAATTTTCGGGTAAATGAGACTTGTTCAATAAGTTTGTCTGAAACAGTCCACTGATTAAGGTAGTTATTCGAGATTCTAATTTTCTTTCTTCCAAATTTTTGGAAATGATTATGATGTTTGATAAGTCGTTCTCCATCTGGCTCATTTGTTGGAGCAAGTAGCATGATAAGGTAGTATTGAGATTTCTCAAGCAAATTTCACAATACTCTTCCGATAGTATAACAAAGAGTGCGCAATAAGCGGAAGAGCACAATGTTTGCCCTTCAATAGAATCAATTCCGGTTTTAAGAAGACTTTCTAATATTTCTGAGAGTTTAGTAACCGAGTCGACCATGTCAGAATCAAACGATTCTGGTTTCAATTTTGTTTCTATTTTGTGACATGCGCGTATTATATTCTGAAAGATAAATATACAATCATTGATACTTATATTTGGAATATCAAAGCAAACTTGTTTTAAAATAAAATGTGTTTTACAGAATAGACTTGTGGTTGTTATATGTAAGAACATGTTTCATTTTTCAACAAAATTATTTAAATTTTTGTCATCGGTCACAACTTTAGAGGGTCATTGTTTTATCATGTTTTTTTTTACAAAATTTCAGTCAAACAACCTTAATTTAAATTTAAAATAAAGCAAATGAGATAGCCATATTGGAGAAATGAGGTAAATTTATAAATACACACGTATTTGTAATAATACTCACCCTCAGTATTTCTAAATCAACAGTTTTCCGATCTTTTTTCAATTGAGAACACCAATTTTCTATTACACTTATAGTTAAATCCATTTTGAAAATGTTTTTACTGCTTATTACTTTACGAGTGAGTCTCTTATTTATTGTTGTACTGTCAGGTAGCTTTAAAATAATGTAGAAGATGTATAAAACATCATGTGGGTATGTTTGTATATTATTATTTAGCTGAAGTTGGAGAGATGTTATTTGTGTTTGCCACTTGCTTGAAGGGTTTTTGTTTTCTCATTTTACCCAATGGTATTAGTGAATTTGTAGCACTGAAAAATATTCTAGGTATTAGGTTATAGACTAGGAAAGTAATTAAGAATGTCATTTTTATTTAACAGTTTATTCATTAAAGTAACACAATAAAACTACTTATAATAAAATCTACTAAATATAATTCAGCCAGAATCAGGAAATAGACAGTAAATTATTGGCCAAAAATATATTAATTGGAATCGAATACTAATTTTCTATAATGTAATACAGTATTTAATGAATAACTAAAAAATTCTTTTTTTTTTATAAAAGAAAAAAGTCCAAAGCTTGATAGTTTTTAAATATATAAAAATAAATAAGAAGAAAGAACGATTACTTATGATTAACAAATAAAAATAGTGACTTATGGGGCATCAAAATATATCGTTTTCATTTTATGTTTATTTCATAAAATTGTATTTAATTTTTTTTTTACCAATAATCAAATTTCTTTAACTTTATAGTATGAGAACATATTTTTTTTCAAAGTTATTCATATTGTCAATAATATTGAAAAGAAAAATTTTAGGTTTTTTTAAGAATAATTGTCTAATTTCAAAAATATATCATTAGTAAGTAGTCTATGGTAAAGGAAAAAATATGCATCAAAATACTATGTTGCATGCCCCGTATAATGTGTGTTGCAATGATATATAGGAAATATTTGAATTAAAAACTGATAAGATTTTATTTTGAAATCATATTTAATTTTATTAATATATTCAGTCAGATAAATGACCAATAAAAATATTTTTATAGAACATGCTATCTATCCAGTATTATTTGTCATAAGTACAAAATGACATACATAATATTTGAAAATATCGGTTAATTTAAAGTTGTTGGGTAATATTTCCAAAATAAAACACGGTTTATTGGATTGAATTCTACATTTATTTATGTATATGTTAATACGTGACGCGTTTCGTCTTCTTAGGACATAAATACATAAATAAATATAGAATTCAATCCAACAAACCGTGTTTTATTATTCTATATGGAATTCTACCAACTGTCTGCAGTTACAATAAATAATTTAAAGTTCGTGATATATATAGATATATTTACTTGAGAACTGGATCATCCCCTGATTCAATTTGTTTTTTGAATATTAAGTAATCCCTTTTTCTATCGAAATGTTTGACCCATTGTGCCGGGCAGTTTGATTCGTACAGTTTCCTGACTTGCTGGCACGATTCGGGCGATGGCTGGTCAGGCCCTACATTGTTCTTGTCCAAACATTCCCAATACCTATCTCGAGAATCCCAACAGGTTTGTCTATCGGCCTTATTAGGAAACGACATTGTAAAAACTAATGTTGACACTCGTTTTAAACTCACTAATAAAACAATATTATTATCGGATCTTAACTAAAAATCATAACACAATACACACTTTAAAACTAACACTCAATATTATATATCTTTAAAATCAATTAAATTATAATAAATCATAACATTGAATCAGGTTGAAATCAGTACTCCCATTCAACTGACCTGATGTCCAAAGCTAAACTGAATAGACCGAAGTCTGCCAGGAGAAATGTAGCGGTGTTGTACGATCCGATATATTTTTTACTCAGCCAATCCACGTTGACTGGGAAAATTCAGAATGAACGAAGACGCTGAAAAAATAAGAAGCACATTTCAGCATTAATCACCAATTTTCATATCTCTTCACATATTCCGTGGGCGGACGGTCAATGTGACATAAACAAATAAAATAGACATATTTATTTTCGCGAAAATTACTTTTTCACTCGATAAATTTGATTCTATTTCAATTCGAGCAAAGCATTTTGGCAAGGCTGTAAAAATATTGCTGGTGAAATCAAAGACTTGTGCATTTTTTATCGAGTGGAAAGATATGTTACTGTACTTTTAAATTCTATGTAAATATTTGGTGGTCGGCTGTGAATAACAAAATAAAGCTTTCATTCAAATTTAATTCAAAGTCTTTGATCTGGCTTGAAATAATGTTGTCATTGCGCGGGTAATATATTTTATGTGACCTTTTTTCTTTACATATGTTGTTTATGACGGAAAAAAAATCAAGAAAAATCTGCTTTATCATACAGTTACTAAAATATTGACAAAATATGCATTAAAAAAAATTAGTATTTGTTTTAATTAAAAAAGTATTTTAAAAATATAGAAATTACTGGCGCAACAATATTTTGGTTAATTCATAAAAGCCGAGTGTTAGACGTTATATGAATTAAATTTGGTATTGAAATGTGAGGTATATACTTAAAAGTTTAGGTTAAAGGAAATCAATTTACACGGAACAGGTAAAATATGACGATGTAGTACATGAATTATTAAACATCACTTTGTGAGGAAATTCTTTTGAAAGAGCATAACTGATAATTTCAACATATTAAAATCGCAACCCAAATTAAGGTATTAACGTAATAGATTGATACATTGATTGGGAACCACATACATGCATTGTAAACATTATCAGCTTGCAAAACATTAATTTGCTCAAAACGTTAATTGAGATTATCTGGCATTAACAGTGAATATATAAACACACCTTTAGATCAGAAGAGAAGTCCATTATTCTTTCATTTTCACACCATTACCCAAATCAAATATTTACAAATCCATTCAATATTATTCATAACTTAGAAAGCGTAAATGTTTAAAAGCTAAGTATTTATGAATGGACTCTGGATAAAATTAGATCACCTTGGCGAGAAGCAAATCTATTTCAGAAAATCTTCCTGTTGACATTAAGTTCACTATTTATACTTAGTCACGGTTTTCCAAAATAGATATTATGAATGCTAACATTTTATATAATGTTACAAAAAGTTGAAATATTGTATATTACCGTGGATGATTTAAAAGATTTTCGGTGTATTTTTAAATCTCATCATGTATTTCTTGCAATATTAAAAAAATGTATATATGTATATATTTTTTAAATACAGTCAATTTAGATATTTTGATTATTGTTATTACAATTATGTTCATTTAAATTGGCAAAAATCCTTTTTTTATATTTTTAAATAAGTTTTTTCCGAAAGCCTTAGTATCCTAAAAGTGTGTTTATAAAAGTAACTGTATGTATGTATGTTAGAAAATTTTGCATCTAGTACACTATACCAGATATATAAGAGAGAAGAAAATTGCCAAAAGACATATATTGGTTTTCGTTCAACATCATGTGGATTCAACATTAGTAAAACACCAAGTTTAATTTGATAACAATAAACATATATTTTTTAGTTTTTAATACAATTTGCTTGGTGGTTATTAACACTAACAGTGACACCACCTGCAAAAATTTTCGGGCAAATGCCGGAGACCCCACATTAGTGTCATGCGTAAAACTATCAGGCAGAGTGTTGTGCGTAAAACTATCAGGAAAATCCCGGTGACACCACTGTGGCGCCGTGTTCAAAGCTATTTAATGCCAGTTTTACTTGTGTTCTGTTTAAGTAACAGACATACGAGTATTATAATGTTTTCTGTTTTTAAAAGAACTTTTGAACTTTGATAATGGCAAATCAAAGCAAAGATATGATTGGACAAAAGAAATACATGGGCAACTTGTTTTGCAAAAAAATAGAATACATTACATCTTAGAAAAAGAAAGTAATTGAGAATTCATGAAAACCGACGACAAGATTAGTAAAACTTGACAATTTATGATTTCGCTAAAACCTAGAAAAAGCGCCAGCAACATGCAAAATGATCCGAACCAATCCTCCCGGGGCCAAATAAAAGAATCCATATATGATAGAGTTCACAAAATCTGGATTATCTCCAATTACAGGAGTTATTTTCATATTATTTTTTGACATCTCATCAAAGATGAAGAAGAATATGGAAGTCTGGGCATTTACGAGTAAGAGTTTCTGCTTAATAAAAAGCTTCTTTACATCTCACCAATAGATGTCTCTAGTGAAGTTTTAGTGATTCATGAACAAGGTTTCTAAATTGGTTCATATATATATAGAACTTCCAAGAATTTGAGTAGTGTGGTTGTCAATAATGGGTAGAATTGGTGAATGTTACACGTGTGTAAAGTGATCACTCAAACCAGCCTATGACGGTCGTAAGCCCCGTAAATGCCCAGACTTCCATATTCTTCTTCATCTTTGATGAGATGTCAAAAAATAATATGATAGAGTTCATACAGGCGGAAAATATATACATATTTGTAATATAATCTATGAAATTGAAACTTTCAGCGTGTATTTTTATCGTTATAGCATATATCTATTTGTCTTGTACACATTTATCAAAATTTGGACATTATCAATGAAGTGATTAATCACGTAAATGGCAGTATTTGTGTTATAAGTATTCAATTTCTTATAAGATACCCGAACAAACATAATATAAAATATAAATGTCATTTTTTATGTTTTTTATATAGATGAATGAATTTATATTGATGTTTTAGCATTTATTTTTCAACAATGAAAGGATTTAAATAAAAATTTGTCAAAAATTAGATTTATCTCTTCCAAAGGTCAATTATGGGTTAAATCTAATTCAATTTAAATCAGTTTATAAACAAATTAAAATTGAACTAGACGTACATCAGATGCCAATGTAAAAGTCGCAAACTGCAACTTTCACTTTGTGTATCAATCATCAGATCAACATTGTGTAAATATAAAATATGCTCTTTCTTTCAATTTCATTCAAACCCTTATCCGCACCCCAATGGTGCATAGGGCACTGCATCATATAAACACAGTGTTATCTCGATCGTTAACACATGAAGGAAAGGTGATCAGCCCTCCGCTTCCAGTACCAGTCCAAGGTAATATTGAATAAATATAAGAGTGAAAAATCACTTATATTTATTCGACCCCCCCCTGGGAATCGAAATCGAATTCTTTCAATTAGCTATCTGAAATTACAGATTTTATATACACTACATTTTCCAAGATGGATGTTAAACAAAAAAAAGTCTGATGATGTCGGTAACGACGAAACCCGGTCGCTGGTCAAATAAAAATAAAGTGGAAAAGCTAAAAATATTGGTTTTAATCTAATAATATATTAAAAAATGCAATTCCATCACGAAGTGTCAGTGGATAATATAAATCTATTAAAAAAAATGTATAATCGATTTCCCCGTTAATCCGAAAACATGGAAAAAAAGGAAACAGAGAAATTTAACATGCGACACGACTAGAGACAAATAACCTAATAATGGATATTTTTATGATATTTTTCATTGATATCATTATTGCTAGATTTTTTTGGACAAAAATACTGATTTGGAATGACAGAAAAACCAATGAGATTCACCATGTAATTTTTCTCAATTTGATAACTGGATATTTTTGGTGACATAGACCAACTAATGCGGATTAAGTCCGGTATTTTATTGCCTGCCTCCGTGGAATAATGATTTGCGTGTTTAGCTACCGTGCTGAAGGTCCCGGGTTCGATTCCCAGTGGGGAGTGAAAATATTAGTGATTTTACACTCTAATATTTACATTTTGAGTGTGTCCAAATACTTGTTCACAAAATCTGGATTATCTCTAATTACAGGAGTTATTTTCATATTATTTTTTGACATCTCATCAATAATACTCTAATATTTATTCCATATAACCCTGGACTGGTCCCTGAGGCGCAGGAGTGATCACCTTGCCTTCATGGAAGTAACTAGCAAGATAAGATGTAGTTCCCTATGCACCATTGGGTGAAGATAAGGGTTAGAAGAAGAAGAAGAACAAAGATTTTCTCAATGAACGGATCTTAACCACTGCTAGTGTAATCATTGTATACAATTCATAAAAAACTAGTTGCAGCGTGGCATTTTTGAACTATAGCTTCAATAAGCTTTAGTAAGCGGCGAAAGGCGCCGTAGCGTAGTTGGGTAGATGCTCGACTGCGAAACTGGGGTTGCGGGTTCGATTCCCACCAATTGCAAAATGAATTCAAGAAAGATTTATTTTCAATTGATCTGGGTGTTTTTGTATGTATTTTTCACATTTACCTTCCCTATCCTTACTATGCTACCTGCAGACAAGCATCTAAAATAGACGCTTTGCGGGTTATTCCTTTAAAAAACAAAACCTAGACTAGAGAAGCTATATAAATCAAGTAAAAACTATATTTGTACGTAACGTATTTATGTCCCGAAATGTCAGGTTGTAATGCCATAGACTTGCAGTTTCTAGGTTCAAGCTACCTTTACTGTACCTTGACTAGAGGTGTTCCTAGTATATAAGTCACAGGTACAAATACTATGATACATCAAGAGATCATTATATCATGATACTTGTATGGATCTGTAATACGTATAATATACTAGCCACTAGCCAATAGTCAAATCTCACAAATCTGTTTCAAACAAATATAACCAGCAATAGCATTGTCACTCATAAAACATAAAACTAATTTTAGCTTATCAATGCATTGCCGGTCAGTCCTTTTGCATTGTATTTTGTAAAGATATCTTAGTCTATTGGATTATTAGATACAAATGATGAAAGGAGACAAATATACATGTCGATGTCAGTCGTGGCGTGTTAAATATCGCTCGGCTCAGGACTTCGAAACGGTACGCAGAATAATTTTGCGGCGGCGCATAGTATGAGATACGAGGAGAATGAACCAGAGTCTGGTTACCAGACTAGTATCTGGTAACAGGTAGCGTATCCTAGTATCTTGACATGGTGATATCGGTAATAGCGGATATCGCTAAGTAGCAAACAAAGGAACAAAGTGAATGGTGCACTGAAATCAGTTAAAGCAAATAAAAACCTATCAGCGGAAGCTAAACTGGCAATACACAACGGAGTCCTGGTTCCGACCCTAATGTATGGAAGTGAAACATGGAGTTGGCAAAAGAAGGATGAAAGTGGACTGAATGCAGTCGAAATGCGATCTCGCAGAAGAATGTGCGACAAAACGATGTATGACAGATGTTTGAATAGTGAAATAAGGAAGGAATTCAAAGCTAAGACAAGCATTATCGATAAAATTAAGAAAGGTGTGTTGAGATGGTTTGAACATGTAGAACGAATAAGTGAGGAAAGAGGCGAATGTAATTGGAAAGAGTAGCAGAGGAAGACCGAGAAAAACTTGGCACTATCAAGTATGCCAAATACTTGAAAGCGGTCAGGTTAGGCGTCGAAACAATCGGCGGGTATGTATGAGGAGATGCATGAACGTGGAAGAGGCGAAGAATGTTTGCAAAGACAGAGTGGTGTGGTGTTCTATTCTCTCTGCCTACCCCTGCGGTGAAGCGGCATGGTGGTTAGTTAGTTAGTTAGCTAGGTAGCAGTCTAAACACACCACTAACATTGATCCATATTTTTAAGAAATCCTGCGAAATTAGTATATTGCAATAATATTTATGATTTTGTATTGAGTGTCAACTCTATAATTACTCAGACAATCGATAAATCCTTCAAACAATTCACAACGCGCTGAAAGAGCAAAATCTAAACTAAGATTTCTGGTGGCTAGCAATACTGTCCTTAGAATATTATCCGTCAAATACCGAAATATATTAGATAAATTTACATACTTGACGGCGTCAATGCGCTCGTCTCGAAAATAACATCGCAAATTCAGGACATCATTTTACAAATAACTACCTTTTTTTTTTAAATATGAATATGGTGATTTGCGCGTGTTTTATGAGTTTCTTCAGTGGTCATGCCATATTCCATCATCTAGTACAATGTTTACGTAAGGCCGAAGAGTGAGGTTAAGAATACCAGACAGTTTCTATTTGCTAGCTTATTGTCTACAATAGGAAAGAGAAAAGAAACACTCACTTGTAATTTGAGACGTGTTGTGTTTGTGTGTTCTTCTGTTTATTTTTATGGTTCATGTGACAATTCATTAAAAATACTGATATCCAAAGTGTCCTTAATTTTTGACACAAGCATTGATTGCGATTTTCATGCCGGTAAATTATTGCCACACTCAAAAAACTTTTTAGATTATGTTTATCTTTTTATGTAGGTACTTTATCAATTCTGAGTAGGTGCCTTTACCAGTGCGGTTTGTGTTCATGACATTAATTTTTATCACATACTTATAAATAAATAAAAAATCCATAATGTCTTTGACGGCGTAAATCATTTAAATGTAATATTTATCAGTGATCAACAATACTACAACGAATTAATTATTTCAATTATACCATAATACTTAACTTTATGTCGCTTATAATTTTAAAAGTAAGTAACATTGTTTTGTATTTTTAATATTATGCCAGTATGTACATAAAACAAAAAAAAAACATGACTTTCGGTTAGTCATAGTGTGATTGAACAAGTGATTCCAACATTGCATGATATTAATCAAGCTGTAAATTGATAAAAACATGGATGTCAAAAAAAATGAATTAGGTTAGGAGTTGAGGGTAAAATAAACCAAGAAAGACAGTAAAATATAATGAACAGTAAGTGTTCCACGGATAGATAGTAATGTTTAAGGCGTATTTACTTCGTAAAAAAAGTACGCTTGTCTCTGTTGTGACATTTTTTTTAAATATAAATAATATTAATCAATGTTTGCGATAAAAAATCTAAGAAGTACATAATTCTAAATGCTTTTATTTATCTTGTATTTTTGTATATTGATAGTAATAGTAATAGTTAAAGTATAAACTCGAATTATTCAATACCAAAAACAGACTTGAAATATAAATGATAACAGTATCAAAAGCAGTTTCCCTTTTTGATACATAACTTTCATTTCGCGTATAATATAATACATGTTCCGAAGAAGATTCCAGCGTCATGTAGGTCATTCGTTCGTTCATCATATAATAAATTCCTCCGTAGGTTACTTGCCATTGAATTTTATATTCCTCATTATAGACATGAAGACAAATTATAAACTTTATTAAATATCTTTATTTTTCATGTAAAACATTGCATTCAATTTTGATTAAATCACCTGAATTACAAACATTCATAACAACTTATTTGAAATCAACGTGGATGAAATATATTTAAAAAAAAATACAATTCACAAATATACAACACATAAATACACTCACACCCACACATACATTTATATGTATGTGTGGGTGTACTGGGTGAGTATGAGTGTGTGTGAGAAAGCTTTTAAAATCTTCTCTCATTGATGTGGATGAGTCAGATTTCGCGTAGGGTTTTTAGTGTAATTTTCTACTTTCCTACAATAGTGTTTGCTTTGAATTATCTTCAGTAGGTACCGTATTTTTAAGCTAACTTTGATTTGTAAGAGGAGCCTATAAGTGTGCATAGCGCAGTTACTCCTAAATTTTTACTCATGTCCCATCATAAACTATGAAATGTAGAAACAGTGAAAAAATGACGATGTTAGTGAATACTCGTATAATAATACGTAGAGATACAATTAAGTAAGGATAATACTCTCTCGATAGGCATTACCATTCACATAATCCACTTATTATGATATTTACAATTCTTTAGGCTGGCAGCACACGAAACCCAAGCAAAAAATAAATCTCAAAAAAATATACCGAATACGGTAGTTTTGTATGGGTTTCGAATTCCAAAATTGGAAAACACCGGTGCGCTAGAAGACCCTTGACCATGTAATTATTTTTGTATAATTACAATAAATGAAATCAAGTACCTACCCATTTTTTAAGGTAATTGACGCTGATGTAACCAAAAAGTTATTTCAATTGATGCAATAGTCTTCTTGGTGTAAAATGATAATAAATTGATCGCTTATCTTATCATTTATAATGCAAAATCGTTCTCGTATCTTTTAAAATAAAGAAGATAATATCTCAAACTTACATTCCTTACGTCCAAATCATAAAACGTTATCTATGATTCTAAGGTGTTTACTTAGTTAATTTCTTTTTTTTTAAATTCGGTTTCGTGGATATTATAAAATTGTTATATTGATAATTATTTTATTTAATTACTAATTTGAACAACAACTTTAAAAAAATATAATGTAAATTAATTCGTTAATTATAAATCTAATATGGTGAAATTTACTAAAATTAGTGCAATTTTCATACAAATAAAATTTAATAACTAAAATTTTCAACTTTCAAATATTATAAATGCTTGTTTTGGAGAAACTTAGAAACGAGTACTGAAATTATTTTTCGTCAGAATAATGGTTATTAAATTAAATATTCCGTTGAAAAGTACTTTACTCAATTAATTATTACATTTTTACACAAAATGCTTGTTTAAAATGAAACGAAGGAGTGCTTTACTAACATTCTCAACACTTATATTGTATAATAATAACAATAAAATGCAAGAGAGAAAGAGAATGATTAAGAAAGAGTTTTGGGGGAAGACAGGAGTCGACATTTCCGAAAATCTCAAAAACCCGAATTTGAACTACAGTATACTTACAATAGCAGCAATAAGTTTTAAATATACACAAACGCAACTTAACTCATTCTGATTTCGATATTCAGAAATAACCAGCTTTCCTTTACATAAAAAACAAAGGCTACATGAATAGGAAAAAGCGAAATCTTAAATGATGTAGGCAATAAATTTTTCGGTATTTAATTCAAAACCAATCTAGAATGTCTTCACTAAAACACGATAGGTACTTTACAACGCCTGCAACACTATTGAGACAGTGTTTTTGCCTAGAATTTTCACTCATGAATTACATGAAATTATAGTAACTTTAAACATAAAGAATAAATCCACTAACAAGTAGGCATAGGCTATGAAACTTATAAAGTTGAAGCCTGAGTAGGGACATGATAAACGATGTTGCATAAGCCGTAGCTAGATTTCAGAGTCACTTGGACGTTATGTAATTAAAAAAAAAAACACTATTGAGATCATTATTATTATTTTTATTATTTAATGAAGCTACATTTTTTTACAATTTAATACAATTTTTTTACATTTGTACTTAAAACCATCTTTTTACAATACACAATTACAATTTTAGTTGGGCTGAGCCTCTCCCAAAAAAAGGCTGAGCTCTTGTGCTTCAGGAGGGACTTTTTTCTTCTTTTTTTGAAGGATATTTTTTTGAGATGAATGTAAGCAAGTTTTTTTTTCACATCTAATTTTTATTCTTAAATTCAGTAACCCAAAGCCAGAATTACCTGAATTATCTTTTTAAAAAATCAACTACATATATGGTATACGGGTACCTATTTAATCCGACGCCTTTTAAAATTATTAGCGATATACTATCATATTTCTTTGTTATCTTACCAGTACAAAGATAAATTTATACATTTGGTTTTTTGTTGCAAAATTTATGATATTTTTATATCAATAATCTTCACGCATTCGTAATTAAAAAATTGGAATAATTTCTCTGGGAGGTAACTAAAGATCGATAAATATTCACTAACATACAATCGTTATACTGTAAATGTGTAATTGGATACCAACTTGAATATCAGAGGCATCTATTTTACTAATGTATGCAATTCATGAGATGATAAGTAAATACAAAAGTAAAATTCATACTGTAAAAAGTATCTGCCAATAAACCACCATGGAATTAAATATGAAAATCCATTTTCTTATGTTAATACGAAAAAAACTAAAGAAATTGTTGACATCTCAACAAGGATGAAGAATAACATGGAAGTCTAACTATTTACAGGGCTGAAGACCTGTTATAGGTTGGTTATGTGATCACTTTAATCGCAAGTACCATTCACCATTCTACCCATGATTGACAACCACACAACTCAAATTTTGCAAGTCATATTATATATGTTCCATGATTGAGTTCACAACAGCCATCTATGATTGGATTTGTGGTGGTAAATGATTCACGTGTGTAAAACGATCACTTAACCAGACTATGACAGGTCGTAAACCCTGTATATACCAGACCTCCACATTTTTCTTTATCTATGATGAGATGTCAAAAATGTAAAAATAATAAGTTGAGAAACCTAGGTTCGTGGACAAGTATTTGGACACACTCTCAATATTGTAAATAATTTAAATGAAATATAAATAGGTTAGATTTTTTTACGGGTTTTATTTTGCGGGTTTGGCCTTAAACGAGGGTTTAAGGCCAAACCTGCAATAATAAAACTCAGTTTCTTCCGGCAAAGCATAAAGCCGGTCTGGTCTCGCCCATTTTTTTGGTAGAATAAATTAGATTTTGCGTTTGTTTTTTAGAATTTTCACGATTTTTTAAACTCCTTTTAATAACTCTTTTCTTTCAAAACCGTATATTTATTTCGAAGAAAAACTTATTTTTTCTATACAAAACGGTGTTTTAAGGAGGAGAAAAAACAATTACGTCAAATGTTACCACGGTTTAAATAAAAAGTTGATATTTAACGAAAACTGGGCCTAAAATAAAATTAATAATATAATAATATATATTATTATAAAATAAAATTAGGTTGGATTATTATTTTTTTTTTATACAAGGGTATAAATGTATTACACATGTTACGAGCAGTGGCGTGCCCAGGGCTTACCAGTAAGGCAAGCCCATTATTTTTCATAATAAAATCTTCTTCTCCATCTTATTCCTCATTGCTGAGGGTTGTGACCCTTGCAGAAGCAATGACTCTTCTCCAGTTATCCCTTGACTGCGCTGCACGTAGCGCATCAACCATTGAAGTGCCTGCTGCTGAATTCATTTGATCGGTCCATCGTGTGGGGATCTTCCTCACCCTCTCTTTCCCTCCAGGCTACCGATCACAACTAGTCGTTCCAGGCTATCCTCGTTGCCACGCACAACGTGTCTAAAGAACTGGAGAATCCGTCGGGTACAGATATTGGCCAGAGTCAAGCCATCCAAGCGTAGCCAGAATAAAATAGCGACTATGTAATTTTTTCCACATGAATTTTATTTGACCAGCAACCGGGTTTCGTCGTAACCGACATCATCGGACTGGTGGTGTCAGTTATGACGAAACCCGGTTGCTGGTCAAATAAAATTCAAGTGGAAAAAATTTCATAGTTGTTATTTTATTCTATAAAATGCAGTTCAACCAAGAAATGTCAGCACAAAACTTTATTTAAAAAAACAATATAAATATAAACAATGTATTGTAATGAGTGTAAAAAATGCAAAGATGTAATTTTTGTACGGAATAGCCATCACATTGAAATAAAGAAAATGTTGACTGCAGTAAAATACGTTTCTAATAGATTTTTATTATCCCCTGGCACTTCGTGATGGAATTGCATTTTAATATATTTTTAGATTAAAATCAATATTTTTAGCTTTTCCACTTTATTTTTATTTGACCAGCGACCGGGTTTCGTCGTTACCGACATCATCAGTACATCGACATCGACAGTACCAGTCGGATGATGTCGGTAACGGTAATAAAATGTCGGTAACCCGGTCGCTGGTCAAATAAAAATAAAGTGGAAAAGCTAAAAATATTGGTTTTAATCTAATAATATATTTCAATACGTTTCTAATCCAACGAGTTTTGTTTATCGACTGATTAAACTTCCTTTTATGTAATTTAACAGTTGTGATATTTTTAAATCAGGAGTAGGTCTTTGAGACCTTGAGATGTAATCATTTCTTTTTTTTTAATAAAATTCAATGCGCTCACCTTTCCATTATAAATTAATTCCTTCAACCACTTTTATAAATAAAACAAATAAATAAATAAAACAGCACAAACGACATCGGCCGTATCCGAATTCATTATGACGTTCAAACAAAATGTGCTTACGAAAAACGTAGCGAAGAACGAAAAAAATGCGAAAACTTATTCAAATCTTAATAATTCCTACAATTACCGTATTTAATTATGGATTATCTATTATATTTTGTATTTATGAACTCTACAAAGGCATAAAACTAGTTGATAAGCATCTGACAGATGAGCAAACAGATAACAATAATGAAATACGTTCGTTACAAATATTGCGAATTGTAGCTAATTTCTTGTAGCTATGTTCACGCTACCGAAGCTGGCTTCCAAACTCGATACAAAATGCCATATAGGTACCTACATTGTACGGTTTAAAGTTATGTTTTTAAACCAAATCAACTATGCGTTTTGCTGGAAGCAGAAGCCCAAATTGAAGCCAATGAGAGCGAGCGAGATGGCTAATCATGTATCGCCTGCACCTGCAACAGACAGGGCGAAAGCCGAATGTTTACGCTCGGCTATCTCGGGTAGTACGAAAAATCGCGCGATAATTTAAAAATAGGCATACATTAATTATGTATTTTTAATCATTGTTGGAGTTGTTAGGCATACCGGGCTTCTGGGCTTCTAGGGTAGGTCCGCCACTGGTTACGAGGGACAATATACGGTACATATCGACAATATGAATGCATGATAATATCCATTTGCAGATTTATGATATTGATACATACATGGATACAATAATTAATATAATAAGGTTTATCAGGTGACGCGAAAAGGGATTACTCATTGCCAATTATAATTTCGAATTTATTGGACACAATATTTTTTTATCAATTAGCAGATAAGCAATATGCAACAAAGTACTAACAAGCAATCGAGACGATGAAAAAATGATGTGTGTAATGAGTATTATTTTAAAATTTAGGATGGTTTTTTAGAGGCATTAATGTCAACAGTCAAATTGAAACATTCTGTAGAAACAATGTCGTCAGTTTAAAAACCAAACTTTCAACTGCCAGTTTGATAGTTGAGAGTTGATTTGTACAGGAGAGCGCTACATAACTATAATAACTGATTTCTTCGCACCTCAGTTTAATGGCATTGATGTGACAGAGCTGTGATTTCAATAATATGGCGCAATATGCTACACGGTGGGTGCCACCATCAATTTATTGCGGGAAATTTAAATTTGTATTCCTCTAAAAAATATTTTTCTTCACGATAAAGTAATCGCATTCCGATTTGTACATGTATGTCATCTGCTATTATTATTTTTTTCTACAAAATCGTGTCATTTTTTGCAGTCTATAGTTGTACTCTCTAGAAACGGTTAATTTTTTAATCCTCTATGTTAATTGATATTGTTGGCCCCTAAACTAATTGTCGTAGCTGCATTCGCATTAATTTTACAGATCACTTTTCTGTTTACTGTTGTAACCATTAGTTATATATGAAATGTATATGTATATATGAAATTACACGAATATTATATGAAATAACATATTATTTTACTTTAATTCCACAAAAATGTCTTTTGCGGCAGTTGCTCAAGGGAGCAAAAATAAGTATTTCAATTATTACCTTTTTTACGTAATGAATTACTCATTCAGGCACCTCTGTAAAAATAAGGTACCTGAAGTACCTACTTAAATAGACTAACCAACAATAATTTTATTTATATATATATATATACATATATATATATATATATATATATATATATATATATATATATATATATATATATATATATATATATATATATATATATATATATATATATATATATACATATATTTATGTGTCTTTTATTGTACGAAAATGTTCATGAAGTGAAGAAAATCTTATTTCCGCAGATTATTATATTTTATTGATTCATAATCTAAACTGCGAGTGTAGTTACATTCAAATAGTTAACATACATACTATAAAAAATATTATTATTTTGCATTGACGTATTCAATATTGTTTTGCTGTCTATAAATTTAAAAATATTAATTTACGATTAAATAAAAAGAATAAAATTAATTAAGATTATTTGTGATATGAAATAAAGTGATTGTTATTAAATATTTGTAAAAATGCCATTGTACAGATTGCACAATTTATTTAAAGGTGATTAAAATAAACTGATTGATTTTTATATGGTTTCGCTGCTTACAAACAATCTGATGTGTGAATAAATAAATGTTATCATATGGTATCCACAATATTTTGACTTACGACAATAATATGACTTCATAATGACAAACAGAGAATTACACATACATATGTATTATATATATATGTATATATATAAATATTATACGGTTAATTCTTAATATCTATTATATACAATAGAATTTAGGAAATATTGGTGTTGAACAAGTAAATTTCAATCAAAAATGGAAAGATACCCATTACCACAAAGTGACTGACGAATCAATAAATGAAAATATAAATTAAGTATTTTAGATGGATATTAATTTAAAACTGTGTCGATTAAGTTTAGACATAAAGAGAAATTATATAAATATACATACAAATATATAAGTTGTGAAATTGTCGGAGTAAGAAAATAGTTAAACATAAAATTTCTAATTCTAGTGCTGAGTATAGGGTACTAGTGACCATTACAATTTACAAGAAGCGAATTACAAATAAAATAACATCATGAGCTACGCGCGATTACCATAACACGTAGAATTAAATAGCAGACACTTGTAATTATTCTGAAATTCTGATCTAAGACTAATCCGCATCAAATTACGTTTATTTTACGCTGAATAACAATCGTATGTGTGAGCGATATGAATAGAACATTAATTCGTAAGAAATTCGTGCTAAATATTGACACAGTTATATCTGGAGCAATTAAGAGGAGTGTCTTTAAAACCTGTGAGGCATTTCACAAATAAACCCCATTGTTGTTAACTGTCATAAAGGAGATAGGGAAATTGGAGACATTTCAATGATAAAATCATGATTTTTTTTATTTTTATAGATTATCTGGAGAGAAATCATCTTATCTTTAAAAAAATATATTTATTGTAAAAATAAACACAAATTGCAATTTATTTAGAGATTGATTTAGAAAAGGTTTATAAAAATTGTGTTTCCGCATTTGAAACCATTACTTATGAGAATAATAAAGAAAATTGGTTTAAGTGTTTGTCTTTTTTATATTAAATAAACAGAAACTGTAGAAAAACATTAAATAATATTGTATATTACTTTCTCAAATTAAAAAATACTTTTGCAAAGCACATTTGCTTTTTTTTCACACGAACCATGATCTTATCGCAAACGTATAAAAAGGGAAGAATTCAGTAAACCTATTTTTTATGATTTTCGATATCTTTATTGTTCAATATCGCGTCAGTATACATAGTTATAAAAATACAACCCATACAAACTTACACTTATCGCTCACTCCTTGCAAAAACAACACTTTCTTCCCTGTAGCGGGTAAATATTAAGTTTAAAATATGCCACTTTTGCTGGGATATAGTACATTTTCTGGGCATTCCGAAAACATGCACAACTGAAAATTGACGATTTTTGATAAATGACGTAGTTGAATGGAGTGAGCGTTATGTGTTTTACGTAAATCCCAGAAGGGTTTTTTATTTGCTTATTTACTTTGAATTAAATGAAATATAAAAAAAAAACATTTTATTTTTCCTGGCTACATCCCAGCTCACTGTATTTGAAGACTGCTGGGGTCAGCCCACCTAGTCCTCAGGTTATAGGTCCTTCTGTTCTGGAAAACGTCACCTAGGCCATGTCTTCGAATGATGTTATCTTTCTGCAGCACCCACGAATTTTTCAGTCTTCTGCAACTCAATAAATGTTTTTAAAAAAAAATATATCAATTGATACATCAGCAGGGCCGATGAAACTATTTTAATGATATGATTTGTATATAATGTAGTAACATGGCTGACGACACAAACTTATAATATCATATCTACTTAATACATTAATCCGACAATTTTTATCAGTAAATTAAGAGATTATTCAGCATTAAAACTATTTATTTCGCCTGGTTGTCTGATGAGATGTCTCGATTGAAGACACACCTCTTAAGCAATCTGAAGTATGGAACTGTTTATTCGCAATCGGTAATGAACGGATGAAATCTTAAATCATCGTAAATCATAAACAAGATGCAAGCTCCAAACAGTCCAATTAACACGATTATTCGCGTTCTTACTTGAAAACTTTCCCCCGACGTTTTTTTTATTTTATTGCGTGGTAATTAATTAAAACCATAACATTACTAATCAACACTTGTTTTAAAATTTACATAGCCATGGTATGTTGCAACTATCTAGATCTTGATGATTAAGAAAAATAATCATATTCCGATAGCAGGCATTCTTGTACGGAACGTATACATACCGGGTGGCGCAAAGTTAATCATCTTATCAAAAGATGTTTTAATTTTAGCAAATGGCGTCGTACGTCAGTCATATTTGACATTTGCGACCTAAACAGCTGTAATATACAAACAAATTGATAAAACGAGCACTAATGTGTAACAACACTGTCGGCAGCCACTTATGACGATATAATCTTTTACACTTAACAACAAAAAAAAATTAATGGTCCAAATATTGATTTTTATCACTCAAAATATATTTTTTTTATTTAGTAAAAAAGTTTACAAAAACAAAATTGGATGATTAATTTGGAGCCACCCTGAATCTGCAATTATAGCATTTGGATAAATGAAGGAAAACAGTTATATTTCATACTGCCGGGAGTTGGAGATCGAAAACACATCATCAATCAACCAACTTCCACAAAAGAGGCAGTCCGAATATTAAAACGTAATACACATTATACGTAATCACTAATTACTCGTTAACATGCATTTGCAAACGTAATTAAAAACTTCCTGAATTTTTCATTAGGCTTGAATTGCGCTTATCAGCATTGAACAGAGCTATTACATATTCAGTTTTATAATATATTATATATTGCTGCATTTTTAATATTTCCATTTTTATATTTGGATTCACAACATTTTGAGTGTACATATATTACTTTATAAACGTGTAACATTCACCATTCTATTCATGATTGACAATCACACTCCTCATATTTTTGGAATTAATTTGTATATATATATATATATATATATATATATATATATATATATATATATATATATATATATATATATATATATATATATATATATATATATATATGTATATATATTTATATATATATATATAAATATAAATATATATATATATATATATATATATATATATATATATATATATATATATATATATACATATATATATATATATATATATATATATATATATATATATATATATATATATATATATATATATATATATATATATATATATATATATATAAAATATAGACCAAAATCTTAATAAAGGAATGGATTAACGATCAACAGTTAATACTGTCAGCATTGTAAAAATGTTAAAATAGATTTCATAAAAAAAATGCAATAAGAACTCCACGACAAGATACAAGAGCTTGGTAGGTCTCCACCAAGTCTTGAAAGATCCACGGCGATTACCTGGTTCACAGTATGATCCACTATATAAATGTATATACATATATATATATATATATATATATATATATATATATATATATATATATATATATATATATATATATATATATATATATATATATATATATATGTATATATATATATATATATATATATATATATACACATATATATATATATATATATATATATATATATATATATATATATACATATATATATATATATACATATATATATATATATATATATATATAAATATATATATAAATTGTCGGCTTATCAACGTCACTATCTAGGCTTTATAGTATCGGATAAAACTGCACCCATGCCTTATTAAACAGTAAAAATATAAAGCCACAATTTAATTATTATCTTATACACAACTAACCACAGAGATTTTCGTGCAGTAGTGGCCTTGTTTGGAAGAATTGGTCCGGTTCTAATTTTTGGGGGACACCAAATCATATCCGCATTTAATTCTTATTGTATCCGATCACGAATGCATTCGGAATAGCGATAATTGTAATATATATAACGTTGCTTACAATGTATTCGTACATATAAAAGTATTATAATTTATTACTCATGCCTTTATTTACGCGTTATCGTCGTGTTTCGAACAAGAAACATAATCCGTTTGAATTATGGTTTGTAAAATATGTTTTATTGGCAGAGCAAAAATATCAATTTGTGACATTGTTTAAACGAGTGTGTTCTTTGCCAATGAATGATACGTGTTTATTTTATGTTTGAATGTAAATCATAATATATTATTGTGTAAATACTTAAAATATTAATTCCAATAAAATATTGTTTCAAAACATTTCATTGTTCCTTTTCGTTTCTTGCACACTTTATAAATAAATATCAATCTTAGAAAATCGTTTGTGAACATGAGTAAAAAATAGAAATAAATAAAACAATATAGCATGAATAAGCTCGATAATATAAAAAGTAGGCCAATAGGCATAGATCATGAGAGAACATGATGTAGGTGATACATTTTTTGGGGACAAAATATTGTATATTAACATATAATCAACATACAACGTTAGTATCATGCTCTTCTTACTCTTATCCATACCTAATGGTGTACAAGGCACTGCGTCATATCGCTCACTCCTTTCAAGAACGTCATAAATCAAAAAAACTTGATTTTTCAGGAGATCGTTTTTAAAGTTTAAGAATATAATAAAATGTATTAAAAATAAATATCAAGCCACTTTTTGAGCTTCTTACTGTGCAACAGATCTTTTTAGGTAAAACCTGAAGGTTTTTGCCCCATTTGAAAAATATTTAGGATATTTCAAAAAATAATTAAACAATACCTTTTCTTCAAAATGCAAAAATAACACTTTTTGCCCTGTAGCGGGTAAATATTAAGTTAAAAAATGCCGCTTTTGCTGGGATATAGTACATTTTCTGGAAAACATGCACAACTGAAAATTGACGATTTTTGATTTATGACGTTCTTGAAAGGAGTGAGCGATATGAACGCACTGTTGTCCTGATCAATATTGCAACAACAAGGCAAAATGACCAATACTGAGCTTAATTTACTTGTAAATGTTGATATTAAATAAACATTAGATTGGAATTCGTTTAACGTATTTATGTTATGAACATTATGCTGCTATTTTTCCATTTTCTGCATTTTGGTCGAATTACGTGGCATTTCCTTATGTTTAACAGTAGGTATGTAGCGTTTTCCTCCATTGATTCTCAATTAATGTAAAAACAAAACAAAAAAGCAGTGGCGGACGATAGAGTTTACGGTTTAGAAAATACCAACGAATTTTAAAATATATATATTTTACCTACATATTTATCAAAATGTGCCAAATATAGGGGCTAACGAATATAAATGTTGCACAATACATGTAGTGTTTTTTACTTTTACTTTTATATGATTTTTAAACTAAAAAAATATTTTTCGTAATGTCGAAACCCGAGTGTAGAGTAAGTGATGAGTTTTGTCCGCCTCCGTAGTGTAATGGTCAGCACGCTCGGCTACCGTTCTGGAGGTCCCGGGTTCGATTCCCAAGGGGGGTAAAATAAATAGATGTGATTTTTTCACTGTCATATTTATTCAATATTTCTCTGGACTGGTACCTGAAGCTGAGGGCTGATCACCTTTCCTTCATGTGTAAACGATCAAGATAACACTGCATTTATATGACGCAGTGCCCTATGCACCATTGGGGTGCGGATAAGGGTTTGAAAAAAAGAGTAAGTGATAGTTACATTCTTCTGACATAAAAAATGTCTTGGTTACGTAGTCATTACGAATTGTCAAGTGGGACATCAAAAGAATATCAATGAAGGCTTCAGTCCAAAGTAATATAAACCAAATGAAAAATAAACTTGACGCAGAAAGCGTAATCGGACTTTCCCATTCACTCTTAACTATAAAATAAATCAATCTCCGCATCAGGAAGAACTCTTACATTCCTCTATTATCTTTTTGCACATAGTTATTACCGCTAAATCCGCTAAACTTGATTCTGACTTGACACTCCAGTTATACTAGAAATGCTAAATGTACAGTCGTTGGAGAAAAACATAAAGAAGTTGAAAACTTTTTTTTTTCAGAACCCGCACCAAAAAATACGAAATAGGTGCATAAGTTACATAAAAGCACTCTTGTTTGAAAAGTACACTTCTCTGTACGGTCTCCGCAAAAACGGCTTTTTTGCAGCACGGTGAGATTTATTTGCAACCGAGAAAAGTTCGATATATTATTGCATTGCGTGTGTTGTTTTTGCATTGAGTAGTTATTTACTATCGACACACTACTTCCGATGAAATGAAACACAAGCTTCATTTTCTAAATCTATTTCCGTGTATGCAGGCTTACTTTTATTGCTATACTTATATGTATAAAAGTATATTTTATAAAAGTAGTGGTAAAAGACAATATTATTTCATTATTATCAAAGTACATTAATTGGATTATACTTTAAAAGTGTATTTATTTATTATTATTATAGAAACGTGTAAAAGACTAACATAAATCAACAGGCAAAACACGATTTATATAATAGTAATTTTCTAACTTTCTATGCAGGTACACATGAAGTTATTGAATAATCCCTAAGCAAATTAGTCACTAACGAACTGTTGGGTTAATTTTGGTCGATTCAACTCAAAAGAGATGTATTTTCAACGAGATGGATCAATGAATCATTTGCCCTTTTGAATTTATATGAGCCCATTAGACACACAGCAGGTTGGATGCAGTCCTCGATATACACTCAGTGGACGAGATCATCAAGACCCACTGTGACTTGCTGCCTTATACTTTTTGTGTTATTTTATCTATTATATGTATATTTATCATAAATATGTGTGTATTATGTTATAAATTCACAAAAAAATTATCTACAAAAACAATACAATAGATAAATATGTACTAGATGATATTCTGTTTAAAAATAAGTTAACTATGAGTAACGAATTGCTATCTTAAAATTCGTTCGCTTCATATTTAGCAATAAAAGCATTGTTATAAAAATATTGTACCGATATGTAAGAATAATTTATTAGCAAATATGATGATTTAAAATTTACGAGGTTAGGATACTGGGAACAAATATCGGCTTAATCTAACTAACCATCACGCCACTTCCCCGCAGTGGTAGGCAGAGAGAATAGAACGACACACTACTCTGTCTTTGCAAACACTCTTCGCCTCTTCCGCGTTCATGCATTTCCTCATACATACGCCGATTATTTCCACTCCTAACCTTACCGCTCTCAAGTATTTGAAATACCTGATCGTGACGAACTTTTATCGGCCTTCCTCTGCTCTTTTTCCTACATTCGCCTCATAAATTTATTTTATCTGTTTGTATGTTTACGCTTTTCGTTAAAACTTTTGTAATATTCCGTGAAACATTTATAAATTAGTCAATTTACGACATTATTACGTAGGTACTTGCTGTTTTCTAATTTGGTGATAAAAACGTACAAACACAACTATGTAAATTCGTACGTGCAATAACATTCAGCGCCGTTACATTTTAATTCGGTGAACACAGAAACTATCGAATAACAATATGGAAATTCAACATTTCTAATAGATTTGCATAACATTCACAATATTTCGTAACGAGATCGTAAACAGAATTTAAATGAGATCATTTCGGGATGCGCCCGTTATTTCAGAAATGGATTAAAATATGAAAGTGAAGCATCTCGATTACTTGGCTGTGTTCGTTACGCCATAATGCGTTTTTTAATTGCACGCCTTGGTTGTGAAAATGAAATGAACAGCGATTACTGCACTTGAATATCAAATCAAATGCACTACATTTTCGTTGAACATGCGTGTTTTAAAACAAACAGACTCTCGATTTCAACGATTTTGGTCCAAAATTAAACTTATTTTCCTTAAATCCAGGTAACATTTCGCACACTCCTTTCAGCAACGCCATATATCAAAAATCGACAATTTTCAGTTGTGCATGTTTTCGGAATGCCCAGATAATATTTTTTTTTTTATTATTTATTTTAATGTATCCCAGCAAAAACGGCATATTTTTTACTTAATATTTACCCGCTACAGAGCAGAAAGTGTATTTTTTTGCATTTTGAAGAAAAGGTATTGTTTATTTATTGTAACTGCAGACAGTTGGTAGAATTCCGTATTGAATTGTTGGGTAATATATCCAAAATTAAACAAGGTTTATTTGGTTGAATTCTACATTTATTTATGTATAGTTTTATACGTGACGCGTTTCGTCTTCTTAGGACATTATTCAAACACATTGAGCGTTAACGAAACGCGTCACTTATTAACATATACATAAATAAATGCAGAATTTAACCAAATAAAAACCTTGTTTAATTTTGGATATATTACCCAACAATTTAGGTACCTATTGTTTAATTATTTTTTCGATAATACTGTATATTTTTAAATGGAGAAAAGACATTCAGGTTTTACCTAAAAAGAACTGTTGCACAGTAAAAAGTTCAATAAGTGGCTTGACATTTATTTTTCATACATTTCATTATATTTTCAAACTTTAAAAACAATCTCCTGAAAACTCAATTTTTTTTATTTATGACGTTGTTGAAAGGAGTGAGCGATTTGTCGCAATTGAATATTTGGATTAATACACCGTATAATAAATTAGTACATCGTATAATACAAACATTTTTATTTTTTATTTTTGAGGGTAGTTACTATCTCTTTAAATTTACAATTCATTCATTTTTTCTATTAAAAAAATAATATTTATTTTTACTATACTAAATAGCTTTTATCTCCTACCTATAACGGATGGAATCATTCACTTTGTATTCTCAGACCCTGATATGTAAAAAATTAAATTAAGATCTTTTCTCGAACAAGGTTCAAATAAACCGTGTAAAAAAGAGCGTGTGAAAACGGAGATACCTGTAAATACTTAATTTTATTTCCAAAAGTATTTTAAGGTCAATAAAATAGTTACGCGTGTGTAATGTCTTAATGGTATTTGATGTAAAAGTATTATTTATTTTATCCTCACTCCATTCAGAAAGCACATTATCTCTGCTATTCAATTTCGTAAAGCTCTCCTTGAGAATTGTGGATATTGTCTCTTGCCATTCGTGTAAGAGTAATGGGGATAACCGGAATTCGTATCAGACTCCTGAATCGTTTTGAGCGTTACAGTCATGTCACTAAGATTAACAGCTGGTCTGAATTCTGATGTACGCATTATTCCCTTTCACATTATGTAAATACCATATTTGTTTCGTCAAATTTTAATGTCAGGCATTTTATATCATATATATGAATTATGTCGCAGCAATATTGAAACCATTATCCACACCTTGAAATAGGTAGTATTTTAAGTAAATATATATGCAATTGTTCAACATTATTAGTTCTAATTGAATGGTATTCATCAACTCATATATCAACTCATGACGTTTGACTGTTGTGTATAAGGTTTCGAGATCTATTTCCGATTGGGTCAGCTGGCATTTAAGATTATCTCCACGCTCTCATGATATTTACAAGGTTAACTTACTGTTTGATGGAAATTCGTTAAGAATTACAGAAGTTATTCCGACCACAAATTATGTTAAATTCATACACCGTGTCGAGACAAGCGCCAAGGCAATGAGGCGGTCACCCAGAGCGCCATAATAAGCGTCGATACAATTTATTTGAATAAAATTATTGAAATCGAAAATTAATTTCAGAAAAATCTCTTCCGCGCTGTGAAATATAAGTCCTTTTTAGGACTCCTGAAATAATATGAATATATTATATGAAGATAAGATATGGAGATTTAAGAAAAACATTCATTCCTTTATTTGATCCTGAATAAAATAGCAGGTGGGAAAGCGAAAATAGTTTAACTAGCTAAAAAAATGTGTCGGCCCCGTATATACGTATAAAATATTGTGCTTATCTTGATTATTTACACGCCAATGACTTGGTTCATTTCCTCCCTTCGAATATCAAATGAATTAATAAAAAAACGTGGAAGATAGCATATGTAAGACACGCATATAAAAATACACGTGGCCGTTAATAAAGTGATAATTATCATTGTAGTCGTCTGACTTTGTTAGGAGATGTGATACGAAAAAGATTGTGGTGGAAGAAAGTACACGAAAAATATCCAGGTAGCATTAAATGTAAGTTTGCCAAATTTTCCCTCGTCAAATCATGATATTTTTACTTAAAGAACCAGCAACACCTAAAATAAAATACATATACAAATATATATATATATATATATATATATATATATATATATATATATATATATATATATATATATATATATATATATATATATATATATATATATTTTATGAGTATTCAGGATTTAAGGTACATTTCCCAGTTAAGTCTCTTTTTTAACTCTCTTCGGTTTTCAGATTCTCAGAAACTTGGGATTTTTTTCTAAATCGAGACATTTTGTAGGTCATCGGGACAGCACTGTGATTTACGGTAATATTTACGTCATATTAAAAAGGGTGGCAACCCTAATATAGATTATAATAATATAATACACATTAATGCCTAAACACACAAATATACATTAGAGTGAAAGTAAGTCCATAAAGGTCTTTTTTTTTCATTTTAGAAAATTTGTGAGGTTTTTATATATACATATGTGCGTGTGTGTGTTTATATCTGTTTTTGTCCTTATCATTTCAAACATTTAATTTTCCTCCTGAGAAAAAATGTAATGAGTCCGTTTTGCGCTTGAATATCGGTATTATCCAATGAATCAATTAGGTTTTTTTATGTATCGAATTGAAACCGTCAACAGTCTATTACAGAATATTATGAAACGGTGCATTTATTTTATTTTAAGTATCATAATTTATCTTTCGGCAGTTCTGGTCCATGATCGTGAATAGTTTATTTTGTTTTGCTGTTTATATACGACTGCAATATTTCTTATTATACAGTACACTTTATTTCTCAACAATGTTATCAAGTTTATCCCTTACAGATTCTCAGTATCAATGTTTATTGCAAAATGTGGATTATTATCTTATAAAATTTACATAATTAATCGCGTATATTACGAAATAAGTACACATTTCCGTTTATTGTTTTCGTTGAATTTAATCTGATAAAACAACGTTTAATAATCTAACGGTCTTCATACTAACGAGGTATACCTATATTATTGACTAAATCAATTTGGTTTATGAAAACAAACAATAAATTGAAAATCAATATTACCTAGGTTGAAATTGTAATGAAAAGTTATGTGGAATCCATCTACGATGTAGGTATTTTGTGTAACATTATTTTCTAGCACTTTCTTCAACAAAATTAATAAATTTACCTTTTTAAGAAGCTCTCTATTTTTAGAAGCTTGTCTGCAGGTAGAATGAGGTAAGAAGAAGAAACGTAGATGTGTAAAATACATCACAAGCTCCTTAACTAAATCATGATAAATATTCAATAAATTCGTTTTACAATTGGAAAGAATCGAACCAGGGACGCCAGTTTCACAGCGATGCCGCCTTTCAAATAAAACACAAAAATCTAGACACTATTTTTCGCTTCACGTGATATAGCTTTATCTTCGGGATTTCCATATTAGAAGTGTCCACAAATACAATCATAGTTCCAAAATACTGCAATTAGTTCACGGTTGTTTGTTGTTTTAATAAATCGCTCACTCCTTTCAAGAACGACATAAATAAAAAATCGTCAATTTTTAGTTGTGTATGTTTTCGGAATGTCCAGAAAATGTACTATATCCCAGCAAAAGAGGCATATTTTAAACTTAATATTTACCTGCTACAGGGCAGAAAGTGTTGTTTTTGCATTTTGTAGAAAAGGTATTGTTAATTTTTTTTATATATAAAAGAAATATTTTTCAAATGTAGAATAAACCCTCAGGCTTTACCTTAACAGATTTGTTGCACAGTTAAAAGTTCTGTAAAGGGCTTGATATTTATTTTTAATACATTGTATTATATTTTTAAACTTAAAAAACGTTTTCCTGAAAAATCAAGTTTTTTGGTTTATGACGTTCTTGCAACGTTGAGCTAAATATTCAAGCTGTTAACAGAAGACACGTCTCATTGACATCAAAGTAAAATGGTTTTGCACATTCATAAAATTCTGACCCCGGAATTTTAAAGAGTTTCTATTTATCTTCTTTTGTTCTCACGACTATAATGGAGCAATTATTATTAGTTATTGCTATTGTTGTTTGAGAAACCGTTGCATGTCGATAGAGATACAATGTTTTTTGTGCACAAGACGTAATACTTACTCATAATACATTCAATGAAATATCACTAATGCCAACTTCTCTTACTTATCTTGACAGTTTTATGAAATAATACATAGATTTCTATAATACAATTTTGAAGAGTGCGTTTAATATTAATTACACCTGAAAAATGTCAAATAACTTATATTAATGTGTTTATAAAATAAAATAAAATATTATAAATTTCACTGCAAAATATATCAACATTTTGAGTGTGTCCAAATACTTGTTCACAAATCTGGATTATCTCCGATGGGGATTTATTTTTTATATTACTTTTTGACATTTAAATATAATAATATTTGAACAAATCGAATTTGAGCAATATATTATATATATAGAAGTTCCAAGAATTTGAGTACTGTGGTTGTCAATAATGGGTAGAATTGGTGAATGGTGTACTTGTGTAAAGTGATCACTAAAGCCAGCCTATGATAGCTATAAGCCCCGTAAATGCACAGACTTCCATATTCTTCTCCATCTATATTGAGATGTCAAATAATTACAACATTTTGAGTGTGTCCAAATACTTGCTCACAAAATCTGGATTATCTCCAATTACAGGAGTTATTTTCATATTATTTTTTTGACATCCCATCAAAGATGAAGAAGAATATGGAAGTCTGGGCATTTACGGGGCTGATGACCGTCATAGGCTGGTTTAAGTAATTACTTTACACACGTGTAACATTTACCAATTCTACCCATTATTGACAACCACACTACTCAAATTCTTGGAAGTTCTATATATATAAACCAATTTAGAAATCTTGTTCTTGAATCACTAGAACTTCACTAGAGACATCTAATGGTGAGATGTTAAAAATAATAAGAATAATAATGTCAAATAATAGTACGCAAATTTTATGCAGAAACAGGTAATCCTGAATCTTCCTGAAAACCTGAAAATAAAGTTGAGCTTATACAGCCCGCATCAAACAAAAGTTATATGAGCGCTGTATTTGGAACAAAAACCTTATTCTCCCTTACCGCCGCCCGAATCATTTTTTGATCCTAAAAACTTGGGACTTTTATTTTTAATTGTCGATACGGAATTTAAGAGGATAAACTTTTCTGGCTGACACTGACCAACACCTCTATAAGGGGTTTGAAGACATAGCAACTCAAATCGCGGCTTTGAATTAATGACTATTTTGTAATCAATTATTAATTCTTAAACTTAATGTTAGTAATAAAAACTAAATTCAATTTCATTCCATCATGCGCAGGGCTCTCTACGAATGGAATGGAGGAGTGTCCATTGGTGGCGTAAAGCTGTCCAATATACGATATGCGGACGACACAACACTTTTGGCCAAAGACCCAAAAGAGATGGTAGATCTCCTTAAACGAGTAGAGATTGAGAGCAAGGCACTGGGACTAGAGATAAACCAAAGCAAGACCAAGATCATGATCATAGATCGATCTAAGAAGTTTGGTGATCTCGGGAACTCACTCGAAGGTTTAGATATAATAAACGAGTTCCAGTTCCTTGGATCTCAAATCAGCAATGAAGGAACTTGTGAAGGAGAGATTAGACGTCGTATCGCCATCGCCAAAAGTGCCATGTCTAAGCTAGACAAAATCTGGAAAGACCGGGATGTGAGTAACAACACCAAGATGAAGCTTGTCAGGAGCTTGGTCCACTCCATACTTCGTACAGAAATATACATAAAAGTGAAAACATGATTTTATTTAGCATATTTTTAATAAATATTTATTAAAAAATCAGAGAGGCGCTCATTGTAATTTTTTAGGCATTACAAATGCATAGTGACGTTTTTGTTTTTATATCGTTTATGTACACATTTAAAAAAATGTTTTATTTATTTATTTATTTTAAACCTTGAGAAGAAGTGTGCGGGTCTCTAGGTATGCGTATATATCTCATACAATTTAAAAACACAGTGAGTAAATATAACATACTTTAAAAACGGAAATAAATTTCAACAAACTTAGGTATTATATATAAGTATGTCGTTCGTATTTTTACTTAATTATTTTTAATACATGTATTTTTTTCCTCAACGTGAATAAAAAATCAAAAATAAAACATTAAATTCAGTATTGACATTTTTTCAACTTAATCTTATTTTATTAACTTCAATTTATCCTTCAATATTTATTAACGGTGATTTTTTTAAAGTGCAGTGTGCATATTCGTTGACGTACATATTATATCTACAGAATAATTTTTAAGATAAAGAATTATGATCGAAGACTTTTATTGTAGGTACATGTATTATATATTTTTTAATGAAAACAAGAAAAAACGTAAGTTATATCACATTATCAAGTCGCATAATCTCATACGGCTATGCGTACTGATAAGAATTTTCTTCAGAATAGATAATATAGGTACGCTCTTTACTATAAACAATATTAAGATAGTCATTTAAAGAAAATCAATAACCATTAAGAATTTTAATGTTGTCTTTAGCTAGCGAAAATGACTCAATAGTTTATTTAGTTTTTTTTTTTAATATGGATTTATTTAAATAATATGTTTGGTGGCCCAAGCTCTTATTTATAATTAACTAACTTACTTACTAACTATCACGCCACTTCCTCACAGGGGTAGGCAGAGAGAATAGAACGCCACACCATTCTGTCTTTGCAAACATTCTTCGTCTCTTCCACGCTCATGTATCTCCTATCAAACAAACCCTCTGATTATTTCATCCCCCTTTATTTATTTTCTTTACATTACCAACATATATTATACAACTCTTTTTAATATGAAGTGTCTAAAGTAAAATATGGGTATATTGGACACACTTTGAACTTCGATAGTACTGTTATATTTAGTTAATTATTTTATGGTTTATGTATGCATGACATTTTTGTGAAAAATTGCTATAGAAATAGGTAATTATCCGTGAAAGATATTATGTTTATCGACCGTGAAAATATTATAATTACGTAGGTAGGCAGGTATTTTGGGTACTTGCCTTTATTTCGGTTGTTTTAGCAGCAGCGTAGCGAAGATATCATTTTAACCTTCCTTCAAGATGGTAGATAAACCGTAATTTCAACTAAAATGATTGGAGGATAATGTCGAATCTTGGAGCTTTAAATTTAATGGATGAGGAACATTTTTAAATTGTTGATAAGTTTACGAAAATTCAACAAAATAAGTCAGGCATATGAGTCTATGAAAAACAAAATAGGACAAGTGGTTTACAGGGTGAAAATGTTTGGAAAACATCGAAATGGTTCCAAAAGAGGCAGTAAAAAAAACGATTTAATTAGTACTACTTAATTGTCCGCACATAGTGTACTGGTCAGCAAGCCCGGCTACCGTTCTGGAGGCCCCGGGTTTGATTCCCAGGGGGAGGGGGTCAAATAAATGTAAGTGATTTTTTCACGATAATATTTATTCAATATTACCTGGACTGGTACCTGAAGCGGAGGGCTGATCACCTTTTTTTCATATGTTAACGATCAACATAAGACTGCGTTTATATGATGCAGTGCCTGTTGCACCATTGGAGTGCGAATAAGGGTTTGAGGGTTAAAGATGAATAATTAATAGTATATTCTGGTTAATTCTCTATTTTCGTAAAAATCACTACCTGAAAATTGGCTGAATCTTGCACACAAATCGTTTATCCAGTATTTAATAACATAAAAACGTTTTAGGTACCTTAATGAATCATGTTTTTATCGAGAATTTTTATTTATCTTTAGTAAATTTGTCATCAAAAAACGTATTCCAATCAATCACGATGTAGGTATATAGACATCTCATACAGGCTAGTTTAAGTGATCACACGTGTAACATTCACCAATTCTACCCATTATTGACAACCAAACTACTCAAATTCTTAGAAGTTTTATAAATATATATATATGGACCAATTTCTAAACGTTGTTCTTGAATCACTAGAACATCACTAGATACATTTATTGGTGAGATGAAAAGAAGCTATTTATTGAGCAGAAACTCTTTTATTAGTTTATGAGGTCTGAATCCTGGATTATAAATCAAATACATGATTTCTCATAAAATAGAAAATATCATATTCATTTTTATTACTTAAGCTTATAATTTGACGAGTCAATTTATTTACAACATTTTGAGTGTGTCCAAATACTTGTTCACAAATCTGGATTATCTCCAATTATAGGAGTTATTTTTCATATTAATTTTTGACATTTCATCAAAGATGAAGAAGAATATGGAAGGCTGGCGGACAGCCTATGACGGTCATCAGCCTCGTAAATGTCCAGACTTCCATATTCTTCTTCATCTTTTATGAGATGTCAAAAAATAATATGAAAAATAACTCCTATAATTGGAGATAATCCAGATTTGTGAACAAGTATTTTGACACAATCAAAATGTTGTAGGTATAAAGAACCAAAAAAAATTAACAGTGACAGCCCAAATTGCATAATTCACAATTAAACAATTGCCAATCCATATTTAGGTAGCGGTTTGCGTTTTCAGCTCTTGTATTTTTTTCTTTGACCTCATATGTCGTGAGATGAAGACAGTACCAATAACATGTCGTAAAGTTATTACAAAGTGCCTATCCTGGAACAAACGACACATTCGTGTATTTTATTAATCACCACATATTACGTAAATGCTTGCATTACACTTTTTATTGTTGTACGTCGAGTGAACGTATTGCATCTTAATAATATCTACCTTGACATAAAACTTATGCATATTATGATGTTAAGTCAAAAGCTACCACATCCACGACTGTTTGGGATAAATATTAAAATACCAATATCGGTTTATGGGTTTGTTATCATTGTTATTTTTCTCCTTGTATGCATCTATTTGCATTTGAATTCATGGCACGTTCTATGTTGAATGTTATTTGGATACGCGAAATGTAAATGGGTCATGTTTATATCTTTGCATAAATTTGATTGACTCAACTGAGACGAAATATCCAACATTTTTATATGAAAGAAGATGGAAGTCTTAGCATTCCAGGGCTTACAACCTGCCATATTCTTGGCTTAAGTTGTCACTTTACCATACGTATTAAATTAATTTTTGATAGCATATTTGCACTGTCATTAGATTTCTTTCGCATGTTAATCGTAATTTTCATACTGTACTAGACTTTCATCTTGTTTCGCTATTGTTATGATTCCTTTTTTTTTCACAGTTTAAGCATTATTTATAATATTTTTTATATGTATTCATACATATATTCATATTTTTTTATCCTATACTAATAACAAGTATGTGATCTATCAAACCCTGATCCATAAGTTCGAATGGGGTCAGAATAAATAAGATTTTTTACTTTTATCTATTTTTTACTACTCTGGACTGATACTGGACTAATCACCATACCTTCACGTATTTAAAATAATTATCAATAAATTATAAAAACAATACATAATGCTAATGGTAATAACGGCCATTCTAATGAGTAATCATCTCAAGGGAGCATTATAATATACAAAGTAACACTGTTTATATACTTTGCAGTGCCCTATGCACCACTAGTTACGGATAAAGGTTAGAAAAAGAAGAAGAAGAGACCATTTAAATAAATAGATCATTCAAACGCACTCATCGATTAAAAAAAACAGTCACTTGTTAAACGTTTTACAAAATTCCTCCTAATTGAAATTCATTATTTATGCAGATGAGTTAAAAGTTAATGACAAACGTTTTCATTACAATACCGTTAGTGGAACATTTAGAATCATATGATCTACTGATGTCCCGTGACTGGAACCGAATACTAAACCTTGCTCACCCGGCTGGAACACATTGCATTAGGGTAGGGTAGGCCAGAGGCTTCTTCCCCTTCTCACTTTACCCTTTCCTGCCGACAGCTGAACTTCCTGACTGCAACAAGGCACACGTTGTGCCTTATGGTGTCCTGATCCCCAAAACTACGAAATCCACACTCTCCGATGAATCTAAATTACCGTTTAAATATTTTTATAATTTTAACTATATTTTTCATACTCGTATTTCCTTTATTCAAGAATTTAAATAAATTATCAAATAGGTAGATAAATGATTTCGTGTATTTGGGATATTTTAGTAGTGCGTTGTATCACGTTTGTGCTTTATCTAAAATATATTTTGAGAAAATAATGTCAACAAGTAACTTGCATATTAAATAGAATTCTGCAATATTACACAATTTATCGATATAAATAAACTATCGACATTTGTTTGATATTTTCGAATGCGAAGGTTATACTGAATATTTAAAAGTTTGTTGTTTTTTCATACGAAATATTGAAAAAAAATACAAACAAATATAAAGCTTTAAAACTACTACATGTTAAAATTCACAAATCGACAATTATTTTTAAAAATATATTTTATAATGTTTGAGGTTAAAACCTTATTTAATAACAGCGCTATATAAATTTTAATAAATATAATAAAGAGTCCACGTATTCGTGAAGTCCTGTGTGTAACTGATATCAATAGTAAGTTAGAGGAGAGGCAATTGAGATGGCATGTGCACATAGGATGTACAGAACCTGAACACATTATGAACCAGGCGATCGCCATTGATCTTCCTCGAAAGACATCTAGAGGACGACCAAACGTCATGGATGCTGCATAAAGATAACATGATTCGAAGGCATGAGCTTAGAGCTGACCTTAACAGTATACAAAGACGATAAGTTGGGATGGAACAAGGAATAAGATTATTTGCATTATAATGTACAATATATCCAACATTAGGTAGATTTATATTATCCACTGACACTTCGTGATGGAATTGCATTTTGGTATATTATTAGATTAAAACCAATATTTTTAGGTTTTCCACTTTATTTTTATTTGACCAGCGACCGGGTTTCGTCATTACCGACATCATCAGACCAGTCTGATGAAACCCGGTCGCTGGTCAAATAAAAATAAAGTGGAAAAGCTAAAAATATTGGTTTTAATCTGATAATATATCAACATAAGGTAGTTGACATGTAAAAACGTAACATTTTTAGTGTGTCCAAATACTTGTTCACAAAATCTGGATTATCTCCAATTACGGGAGTTATTTTCATATTATTTTTATTTTTATGCCCAGACTTCCATATTCTTCTTCATCTTTGATGAGATGTCAAAAAATAATGTAAAAACATAATTTGATCAAAACGGAATGAGTATTTCAACCATCGTAGATTAAAAAAAATGTAATTTGAATCAAACGGGATTTGAACCCGTGATTAATCGATTTATGTCTACATTGCGGGGGCGCTATGATTAACCACTGTCATGCCGTAGCTTATTGCAGATTTAAAAATGCTTTAAAAAACTAATCTATGAAAATTATGTGATGTGTTTGACGAACCTACATTTTGTTAGGTTACTATGACATGGTTCTAACTTTTTCATTTCGTAAAAGAAATCTTTTACGAAATGAAGGTTTATGAAGTAAACCTAAAGGTTTATCTAGATTAATACACTCAAAAACAATAATGAGTTTTGAGGGTCAGAGTGGTTATAAGTAAGTGCAAGACAGACGAATTTTGATGTAAGAAACCTGGACATTCCTGGAAGAGAAACCTCTTTAAGGCGGGATAGTCGATAACCCACAACTTAATTTTCTTTAAACCCAGGTAACATTCTATTTAATTGAATTTATGGTTTAAAATACCGTTTTTGTGTAGAAAAAATAAAATTTTCTTCGAAATAAATATATGGTTTTGAAAAAAAAACAGTTCCTGAAAGGTAAGGAACTAAAAATGTTTTTTCAGTATTTATTCTAAAAATAAATCAAATTCAAAATATTGTATATTCTAAAAAATAACTCCTACATTTATCATTAATCTAATGATACAATAAATTTTCCTAGAGCCATTTATGGTTGGATTGAGAAAGCTTTTATATAGCAGAGAACCTTTTATTTGGATATATGAAATCGCCTGAAAACATGATTTTTCATTATTTTGTTAGATTATAATTTGAACACTTATTTTACATAAAACATTTTGAGTCGGTCTAAATACTTGGTCGTGAATTTGGGCTTCTCCACTTAAGAGTTCCTAAGTGGAAAAACCAGATTTGTGAACAAGTATTTGGACACACATAAAATGTTATAGATAATTTAATATTAAACACAATTTCATAAATTATATGTCAACTTGTTTCAGACACCTTTTATTTTTATACAAATGTCATGATATTTTAATTATTTAAATTAGTTAAAATGTCGACCTTACTAAGTATATGTTTATTAAAAAAAATATATGTATTTAAATTTAAGAACTTACTTAAGAACAACTTTCTTTTGTGAAAATGTCTTTTGACGCATAAAATTACCTTGATGCAAAACGCGAGAATATTTTATCAATTTATTTAGTTTATAATCCTGCCACCTCGAAACGATGAAAGTATTTGCATCGAACAATTTAGTAAGAGCCAGGTAACACGGAGACGAGATCAGAACCAATTTACCGTTGGTAAATTTAATGTTTGTGAGGAAGATAATTGGTCTCATAAAAACCCTACCAACAAAATGTGTTTCACTTTTTTAGGGATTCATTTTATTTAAGGATTATTCCTATATGATTACGAAACATCATGTATTTTATGATAATGTTTCGTCTAGTACCATTTTTGCATTTTAAAATTTTATTTGAGGATGTATGAAAGAAATAGATTTAGGTGTTTATGGGTTTGTCCGCCTTCGTAGTGTAATGGTCATCATGCTTGGTGACCGTTCTAAAAGTCCTGGGTTCGATTACCAGGGGGAGGGATCAAATAAATAAAAGTGATTTTTTCACTATAAAATTTATCCAATACGACCCTGGACTGGTAATATTACCCTGAAGCAGATGGCTGATCACCTTTCCTTAACGATAAAACTACTTTTATATGATGCAGTGCCCTATGCACCATTGGGTGCGGATGAGGGTTTGAATGAAGTGAAAAAAAAGTGAGTTTGCCCAGAATTTTTTGCTATGAATTACAAAAAATCATAGTTAAATATCTTGAAACATGAAGAGAAAACTTACTCATAAGTAGGAATAGGCTTTAAAACTTAAAAAGACAAGCAGTGTTAAATTCAGAGTCACTTGGATTTTTTTAAGACAGGAGTTGCATTTATTAATTACCTTGCTATTTATGCACAAGGTTATACATACTTATCAATTAGTGGATTTTTGTTTCTTCTAGCTAAGAAAATGTTTATTTTAATTCATTTAGAAGAAGGCTCTTTCTCACTTGGATGTTAGGTAGTTCAAAAATAACATTTTAATGTTTATGGTAATAACCTTAAATCCTTTATTATTCCCTGTATGTAGGATAATAATGATATTGATGGTAGATATGAAAAACACATCGAAAATCGAAATACTCAGAACATTGAAAGCTGTCCCACCGCATGCCCAGATCTGATACAGAAGCATCTAGGCTTCCTGACAGATCTGCTCTTACAAAGCATTTAAAAAAAAAAAACTTAGTTGCGAAATTTATTTAAAATGTGAAGCAACATAAAATACTTAGAACAACAGAAAAAAGATATTTATTGAACTAATTTTGCAATGGCGCATTGCCAGTTTCTCAGATGACCGTCTATCCATGTGAGCCATGGCGCCTATCATTGAAATTGGCATCATTGCAATGCAAATATACATTCACAAGAAATAAATAATTAATTATATGCTGCTTTCTATTGTAAAGTATCTCAGTAAATGGCTGAAAATCTAATGAGAAAATTAGAAATGAACCAAGGTTGTGGAAAAAACCAGAACATCGCCGAAGAGATGGATAAAAACATATTTGAATGCAACGTCGCGACGTCGCGTCAAAATTTCAAAGCATCGTTGTTTGACATTTTGAACAAACGAACGTTTTCATTTATATTTTTTTTAAATAAAAGAACTTTGCTTTTAACCACTTTTTATCGGTACATTTTTTTCTCCTACCGGTTTCGACAAGAATCTTGTCATCATCAGGGTTAAACTTATACTTATTAAAGAGTACATTAAGTTTAACCCTGATGATAAGGTTTTGGAGAAAAAAAGTGTACTAATAAAAAGGTGTTTTATTTTATAAAGTTTATAAAATATGCCACAAAGTATCTGCGAAAATTATTTAAAAAAAATCATGTTTATTTATTTATAAGAGAGATCAAAAGTCTCAAAAGTTAAATTTTTCACGGTATTGTTTATGATGAATATTTCACAGTATATTGTAGTAAAAAGTTTCAGATGCCAAAGACCGGTATTATTATCGTAGGATTAAGTAGATAAAGTAATAAACTAGTAATCATCTTTTTAACGATCGGCTTCTCCGTACTGTTAGAAATAGTAGGTTATTTTAAGGCCCTATACTGTAATGAAACTGATTTTTTTTGATAACGGCTAATTTAATTACCTCCTTTCATGGGAATAATTATCCTAATCTTGAGGCAATCAAAATTAATTAAAAACATGTGGATCTTTGAGAAATTCGTCTTTAAATAATTTACGTGAGTTTTGTTTATACTTAAGCCAGTATTTTCTGATTAAAATAATCTGCATTTAAATCAAGTTTTATGTAAATATGAATTACCTACGAGAAAATGGTATGTAGAGTGTATTAGATATAATCAGTAACCGTACACTAGAACTTTACACAAAAAACAAACCATTGTTAATATTCGTATAGTATATGATGAAAAATGTCTTAATCCATTGAATATGACGAATAATTAACCTTTAAAATTTGTGTAAACTTATTAAATTATGTAGCGGAATCAGCCCAACTATACAGTAATTTATACGAGTATAAATTTGCTAGCTGCATCCAGGACGCGTTCTGTGGCTCAGTTGGTCTAATGAAAAAAAAATAAAGAAAAACATCAATTTCTAAAAAGTTAAATTTCATTTTTTTTCTGGGCTTATAATATTTTAGCAGCTGTCAAGATGCACGCTGCCCGCCAAGAGTAATTATTATTATTACTGTTCGTTTTACATATGGCGCTAAAAAAGGTTGTATAAAAATAAAATAAAAATATGTTTTACCCATTACAGTTATATATGTTTGTCATACGCACGTATTTAAATGCTATTTTGTGTCAAAATTTCAAAGTAATCGGTGAATAACTTGAGAGGATTTTGAACAAAGTAGTCAGTTTTTTTAAAAATCAATTGATAAATTAGTATTAATTGATATTTTAAACAAACTAACAATATTTAAAAAAATAAACGCATTAAAAAAATTACCAGCTCAAATCAAAAGAGCTCAGTACTATTAGAATACATTTTTTTTATCAAAGACGAATGTATTCCAGGATCCTGGAAATAAAATACCAGAATCAAATAATGTCAAACGGTTTAAAAATGTTTTACAATATGAAAAACCAAAAAAATAAATTCCTCTTTCTACGTGATTCGAGTTACGACCTATCCTCAGGGGGCAATAAGGTCATAAGAACGGGGTATCACTAATCGGGTACTGTTATTTGGGTCCGCATATTTTGGTCCGCACTCTTTCGTGGCGGACTTTAAGGAATATTACCTCGATACCGTTATCGTGTCAATATTCAATATTCGCATCGTTAATGTAAATGACGTTGCACTTTTGAAATTTTGCTCGAGAACGACCGAAATAATTAGCGTTGAATCTCAAATCAAATTGAATCTTAACAAAAAAGTTGATTGTGATTAATAATTACAGATATAAAAAGAAGTCGGTGGTTTTATACATACTTACTGCTCGTATATATGAACCGGGCATCGTGAACTGTAGATATGAATATATATATATATATATATATATATATATATATATATATATATATATATATATATATATATATATATATATATATATATATATATATATATATATATATATATATATATATATATATATATATATATATATATATATATGTATATATATATATATATATATATATATATATATATATATATATATATATATATATATATATATATATATATACATATATAGTTTTCTTGTTCTTCTGCTTGGTGTAGGCCTTCCGGCCTGTTTTTAAGAGCGATTAGCCTCCTACGATGTCGATATCCAGCTGTCGATCCATCTCTTCGGTGGTCTGCCCGGAAGTCGTCTACCTTGGGGTTGGCCGTATAGTGCAATGGGGGAGTCTGTATGGTTCCATTCTCCTCACATGCGCATACCATTATCTCCTTCGTAGACTTCCCCACCTAAAGACATCTTCGATCTCGCATATTTCCCTTATCCTGGCGTTCCTTATTCTGTCTCGTAGACTCTGCCTCTTAGAGTCTTCATTTCTGACACTAATATACACATATTTATTATTTATATATTTGCAGAGACCCACCAAGCCACTTTATGTGTTTTGTCGGTAGAGTTCTTTTTACATTCTTTTTTACTGTTTTTATTCATTTTATTGTAGTATAAATACACACAAAGAAAAGAAAAATTAAAAATAAACTCTCAATCAATTACCGATTCCTTTATTTTGCCTTTGGTCCGTATTTTGTTTGCCTTCTTACCTCCGTTGGCAGCGAATTAAAAATGGAAAGAATTATAAACTGAAATAACTTACCTCTACTAACCTCATTAACACAGTTGACATTATTTTATTACGTTTTGACCACTTCCCGAAAATTACATTAATATTTCTCAACCATAATATCAATAACTACGTAAATATTTCTCAACCATAATATCAGACCTATAGAGTTTTATGCATATTAATTATGAACAAGCCAATGTTATTTACTACTGCCTTGCAAACTAACGTTAGTAGACTATTAAATATTTAGAATTTGATGGACGTTTCATCTAGCGGACATCATAATAAGAAGCCTATTTAATTTCTTAATTACAATTGTATGAGTATTTTGATATATTGAACGGCTAGTTCCAAATAATGCTGGTTAAGTATATGATCAACTAATCTTGAAATCACTATTATAGTTGATAATAACCTAGCCACTATCTTTGAAAGAGTAGTAGTTTTTTTTGTCCATAAGTATCTGTCTGCTCGTTGCGCCAATAATTATTTCCCCGCTTCAGGTGATTCATGACATTATAAAATATAAAATACCGCTGGAAAAAATGTCATGACGCACTCCCAACGTCACTGCAGCAGTCGTTCTTTGAACTTTGTCTTACATAACGACCACCGTTAAATCAGGATTTGAAGACATTTTGCAAACCAATTACAGTTCGCTAAATAATCCCAGCCAACTTGTTCTAATTTCGTAACTTTTCCATTATATTGCTGTTTTAAATTTAGTTTTATTTAAATACTTTCGGAAGGAGTTCAATTAATTTTCATCGATTTCTTCACCTGATTTTATCATCGTTAGTATATTGTACAATAGTATACAAATAAACATATAACCAAGGACCACCAAAACGTAGTATTTGCAATGATATTTCTTTTACCTTAAGCTCAAAGTCAAGTTGGATTTATTTATAAAATAAGCAGAGGAAGATCGAGGAAAACTTGGCATTATCAAGTATTTCAAGAGTATGATCAAGTATTTACCCTTATACGAAAATGGTGCAACATAAATTGTCAAAATTTATTATAAATAATAATAATAATAAAACCCTTATCCGCACCCCAATGGTGCATAGGGCACTGCGTCATATAAACGCAGTGTTATCTTAATCGTTTACACATGAAGGAAAGGTGATCAGACCTCCGCTTCAGGTACCAGTCCAGGGTAATATTGAATAAATATGACAGTGAAAAAATCACTTTTATTTATTTTAACCCCCTTGGGAATCGAATCCGGGACCTCCAGAACGGTAGCCGAGCGTGCTGACCATTACACTACGGAGGCGGACAAATTTATTATTATTATCATTATTCAAATATTTGAAAGTGGTTACATGCCTAAAGTCATAACAATCGGCAGGTATGTATGAGAAGATGCATGAATGTGGAAGAACCGAAGATTTTTTGAAAGAATGATTGGTGTGGCGTTCTATTCCCTCTGCCTACCCTGCGGAAAATGGCGTGATAGTATGTTAGTTTATAAGTTAGTATAAAACTACCTTTTAACGGATAATACAACTTTATGGGTAATTGTATATTAATGAAACGAAAGAGGTCATACAATATAATTACCTAGGTTTATAAAGAATACCTGTCTCATAATTTTCTAAATTATGTATTTCTTGAAGCGAATTATGTAAATATACACAATCGGATAAAAAGCATGAGATTATTTTCACAAAGTATTGAAGACTTGTGCGTGTTATAAACTTATGTATTGTATTTGGTCGACAGGTATTTTTTTTGCATATCTTCAATCAAAAGCTTAACACACATTATCAACCGTTTTAGTGCTGAAATTTTTTTCCCATACTGTTGAAAAATGCTGATGCAATATTTATACTAAAGATACTATTGGCACATACCCAAAATAATAAAAATATGTTTTAAATATTAAACCGAATATGTTTTTTTTTTACTATAAAATTAATATTTTATGTTTTATAATTATTATTTAATATTTTTGAATATTTAAAAAAATGTTTTAATAGGGCCATGTCATGCTTCTTCATTCTTCAAAACCGTATCTGAACCCGATGGTGCATCATCATATAAACATCATATAAACGCAGTGTTATCTTGATCGTTAACACATGAAGGAAAGGTGATCAGCCCTAAGCTTCTGGTACCAGTCTAGGGTAATATTGAATAAATATTAGAGTAAAAAATCGCTTATATTTATTTAACCCCCCCCCCCTTGGGAATCGAACCTGGGACCCTCAGTACAGTAGCCGAGCGTGCTGACCATTTACAGTACGGAGGCGCACGTATAAAGTTATGCTGCACAAACAAAATAACATTTTTCAATTATTTGTTTTCAATTATTTTTGTACTTATAAAACGAGTGCAAGTGAGTCCTGTTCGTGATTTTCCCTTTCCATCCTTATTACTGCACATAACACACTGCCTTGGCTTACTCCCTGGTATTTATTAAAACTCAAAACCAATGTCACATTGTAAGGGATGCAACGTCAATTTTGATAATATTAAAAAAGTTTTTTTTCGGAAAAGATGTGTTTTTATTCATTGATTTGTTAATACAATTAATGAAATAAATAGCAATAAACACTTACGCCACGACACAACCTCTAAGGTCATCAATTCAATCCTTCGCAATTTTGAAGTAGGATTACAAAGTCAAAAATTCGAGTCTCAGTACTATAACACTATAAATTAGAAGCCTTTTCTCCCTTCAAGCAATATTATTTTTCTTTCTTTGTTTCTATGGTGTATTTTATTGATTCCATTTAGATCAGCAGCACTAAGATTATAGAAAAATTAATGATTATTAATGTAAACAGTACGATAAAAATAAGAAGTGCATAAAGAGCCCTTGAGACGACATTTGATCAAATGTCGCTGTATAAATTAGCCAAATTAAAAATTATCATTAAATGAAATGATTAATGCAATAATCCGCATCAGGTTGATTCATACTAATTACATAATGAATGGTGATAAATAAAAATAACATATCGTATTATATAATGAAGATACTAGCGCACGATGTATGGTTATATAATAATTGCGCTAATGGTGTATAATCCTCATAAAATTGAATAAAGGAACAGTGATAAAAACTACTACCTCTACCTCTGCTTGGTGTAGGCCTTCTGGCCTGTTTTAAAGAGGGATTAGCCTCCTGCGATGTCGATTCCCAGCTGTCGATCCATCTCTTTGGTGGTCTGCCCGGGGGTCGTCTACCTTGGGTGGCTTACAGTGTAAAAGGGGAGTCAGGATGGTTCCATTCTCCTCACATGCGCATACCATTATCTCCTTCGTTGCCTTCCCAACCTAACGACATCTTCGATCTCGTATATTTCCCTTATCCTGTCGTTCCTTGTGCTGTCTCGCAGACTCTTGCCAGATATGCTTCTTAGAGTCTTAATTTCTGATACTCTAAGCGCGTTTTTTGTGACTTCGGTGACCGCTCTACGTTCGATCGCATGTGTCATGATGGGTCACACACAAGTTTTAAAAATTAGCTTATAAAAAATATGTTTAGGTAAAAATCTGCAACGGGAGGTTGAATATGTATATTGTTTGAAAAGTCTAAGAAAAGGTTATACTTTCTTCTATAAAGGTATCTCAACTTGATATGACACATGTATCGTTCTTCCCTTTCTATGAGAGAAGATGGACTTCTGAGCATCCCAGGGCTTACTACCTGGCATTTGACTGGCTTAAGAGATCACTTTACACACTTGTGTAATGTCCACCATTCTGCCCATTCTTGAACATCCATTTTCCATTAATTCTTGAACTCTGTATTTATGTATTAGATCCTTCCGCATACCGGTAAGGTTTTCGATACATTTGTGAAGTATTTTGCGCCATCAGTTGAGGGATTGGTGAAGTATTTATTAAGCTGATTCCTTTTTATCTCAATCGTAGGGTGAAAAATCCACTGTCCGATATAATAAACACTATGCTTCGCCAATTATATCCGCTTACAGTGTTCAAACAATTCATTATGAGTTGTATGAGGCATAGTACTGTCAATCATGTAATGCATGAATAAAAAATTTCTCAATATTTAAATTCCGTTCTTATACACTTTCACGGAAGCTCCAATTTCGATACTTAAAATGTCAGATTAAAATCAATAATAAAGAAAAAAAGCAAAAACATATGATTGTTGTGATTTATTAAATCAGACACGATTATTTACCCTACGGATGATATATCAATATTATATATATATATATCTCAAATAATTCGGAATAAACATCCATTATGTTCAATTGGGGTAAGCTATATACTTCACAAATTATTCAACTGAAGGCCATACATTCCAAATCAATCAAATACAACTAACACATTAAAGGAATCCAACAATGTTGCATGTGTATGGTATATCTTTCAAAAATTAAGATGACTATGTTCTTAACGAAACCTGTTGGAGAAAGGCACCAAAAATAAAAGTGGTTAAAAACAAAGTGTTAGTTGTATTTTATAAAGTTTTATATAACTGTCATTTATTCTGAAAAGCTTTTTGAAAGCTCTAAGTTCAGTCGTACAAGATACAAGCATGTTGAGTTGATTGCAGTTCACACTATCGTTTGAAGTTGTAGAATGCGGAAAATTAAACGTTGTGTCAGGAAATAGCTTATCAAATAATATAATTTACGTTATAATAGTCGAAACGTAAAATGAAGATCCCACTCATAATCTGATGAGCTGGTTCAAAATAGGACCGGTTGGTTAACGATAATATTAGGTCTCCGAAGGATTCAATAATAATAAAATGTTGAATAGAAAAAAAAAATGATAAAGTAATTTTTTAATACCCTGTAGATGATTATTTTTGGATGATTTTATAATTATTGTATTTAGACATCATAAAAAAATATTGATAGCTCATGACATGCTTTAAAAAAATTGTTCATGATTAAATCCATAATAAATACATGGTAGCTTGGAATATGAATAGTTAATTAAGAATGATGAAGTTATTATTCAGATCTGACGATGGAAGTTTAGCTTCCGAAACTAGTAGTCTTTAATGAAACTCAAGTGGTATAAAAACAAATGTTTCCTTAATCATTGCAAGAATGATGAACATATAAAGTGTTAAGTTTTGTGCCGACATTTCTTGGTGGGACTGCATTTTATATATTAAAATAACAACCGTTTTTTATACATTTTTTTATTTGACCAGTGACCGGGCTTTGTCGTTGCCAACATCATCAGACTGGTCCAGTTATGTCGGTAACGACGAAACCCAGTCAAATGAATAAACGTTGAAAAAAAAACGTTGTTATTTTATTTTTTACATATTTTTATTTTGTTTTCCTTGTTTCAAATCAAAACAAACAAAAATTTGTTTCACATTTACATAAAACATATTTTGAGTTGTTACGGTCATATCATTATATCAAAGTTTACCAGCAAAACGTGATCATGTTCACTGGTGATAATAAAATTAGGAAACATTTGGAGTCTAATTGAACGTGGTAGGAAAAAAAAGTTTTATAGCCAGTGGCGGCAATCGGCAGAGGAATCAATCTTCTACCGATTTGAGATTTTTGAAAGTGAACTGTCGATAGGCATAGCGAGTTTTGCAAGAGTGATTATTTTGATTATTTTCTATTCTATTTTATTCCTAACTTAACGAGTTTTGGCAGATTATGTTAAGTATTTTTAATTTTCTACCGATTGGCACCATTGGCAAAAAAAATATATTTTTTTCACGAAACGTGTTTTTCAATTGGACTACTTATAAGCCCTGTTAATATCCAGACTTCCATATTCTTCTTCATCTTTGTTGAGATGTCATTAAGTAATTAATATTAGAGTTAAAAAACATCTTCATCACGCTAACCAAACACGCTAACCACTAAAGGCAGACAGCAAATTCTGATAGATGTACTATTAAACTATGAAAATGTCACACGGTATCCTTTTCATGCCATGTACCCTATGTACATATACAGGAAGATACGGTGTTAACCCTGCACTAGTCGCGAATGAAATTTGATTCCAAATAAACATAATCCTGGAAAATACACAGTTTTTTTTCATAAATGCTCTTTGATCAACAACATTAAGGGGCTTTTACATATGTTATACGCATACGAGAGAATAAAAACATATTATATTTTCCGCAGCTAGAAAAATACGATTATTATAACAGCTGTCGCCTGTCATAACTGCTAATTTATAATATCAGAAATTGCACTTTTTCTTCGAAATTATTACTTTTACTGCGCTTTTCGAATTATATTATGAATATTAGCTACACGTAACGTGATGCATAAAAGGCTGTTTTTACTCATGGTTTCATTTTCATACATTTTGCGCATCGCGTGTCGGATCAACTTATAGTGAGGTTACGGTGAGACTTTTGTCCTAAGCATGTGTGTATAATAAAATAGTAGCTATATATCCATTGTACAATATATTTTACTCATAGTTGTGTTTATATTGTAGTTCGTTCAACCTACTTAAAAGGGTGATGACTAGATGTAAGGTTCCAGAAGAGACTGGAGTATTTATGGAAACTTTTAGATGTTGGGTCGTTTGAACATCTGTGTTTCTGACACTACGAATAAGAGGCTTTAACTGACCGGTTTACTTTGCAGAAATATACTGCAAGGACAAACGTGTTTGACTCGGATTGAGACGTATATGTACCTAGTAAACTACTCGTTTATACTTTTATTTTCAATCGAGGTATGGAATGCATCTCTTCCTTTTTCTTTATACGTGATTTGCAATCAATGGTCCAAAGGCCACTGCTCCAGAAAAAGAGAACAACCTTGATGATATCTGAATTATGTAAAGAGAAGATTTAATCTAATAAATTATAACTTTGGTAATAAATGCGTTTGTATTATGTTCTTAGATTCACGTCATTTTTCTATGATTTAAAAAAATATGTCCGCAAAATCACAATTAAAAGTTAAAGAAACAAAATTAACTTTAAATGATCATGTTTTTTTCTCACAATTAATGGTTCAAAATGAACTCTACAGGATCAACCGAGTGTCAACTTGTTCGCCTAATATATCATCGCTCTCCTGATTTACTGTCATATCTGCGTTTGGACGCATATGATAGGATAACGTTTTTTTTACATCTGCGGTTTTTACCATTAATTTAATTTTAAAAGCGAACTCTGCATTGAGAAGCGGATACTTTTTTGTTCATTTTTTCTTAATTTCTTTGTATTTTTTTATTGTTTAATACAACATATTCTAATAACGGTAAAATATACAAGAATGATAATTATGATTTAGTAAGCATGTGCACACTTAATAAATGTAGATTAAAGTGTTATTAGCTGAAATTCAGCAAAAATGACTGATAAAACAGTTAATCTGTAGAGCGACGATATAAAGCAAAATGATTTCTGGGACTGGAATATGTTTGATAAGATAAGACTCAAATGAAGAATTGTCATTACTACTGCACCGAAAAGGAAATGGGGGAGGAATAAAAGGGACTATTGACTAAGATGGGCCGGGCCGACGACATTGTCCCCATCGCGGGTCGAAAAAGCCCAAACTAGAGAAGTTAGGAAGTCATTAGAAGAGACCTACATCCAGCAGTACAGTGGAAAGACGGTTGATAAAGAAGAAGAAGATTGACTAAAAAGAGAAAAAGGCCATACTTGCACAACCTTATGAAAGGTGGATCAATTTGTTACTCCATTATTAAAGAAAATGTTAAATATATGACATTTAATCGTGGCATTAACGCTGTCCATTCTCCACCTTATAATTTATATAAAACTCACTCCAGATAGCCGAGTGATATATTATTGAATTAATGTATCATATATCAACCGATACCTTATATGGAATTCAGCATATTGGATATACTCATAGAAGGTCATACTGCACATACTCATATTAAGTTTATTTAATAGTTATTAGGTACGCTGTATTAATTATTACTATTACCGTAACGAATTTTTGACCCATATAGTATGTATAATGTATAAAGTCTGCCTCCGCAACACATTAGAGCCCATAGAGTACAAAAAAAGCTTATTAACGTAATGATAAAAAAGCAATTGGAAGCTTTTTTATAGCTTCAATATGCTATTCTCAAAATAAATCATGTGTCTACATCGGCGAGCTGCAATATGGTTTAGGAAGTGTGAAATTTACTTATTGAAACATTTTAGCATACTGGATGGTAAGAATATTATATTTATTCATTTAAGGTTCTTTAAAACGCGTGTTCTAAGCAAAAAAAACAATTACGTTAAATATTACCAGGGTGTAAAGAAAATTAAATTGCAGGTCATCGATTATCCCAGCTTGATTTGAATCGAGATGTGAACCTGTAGAAGAATGCTAGGGATATCCTGGAGAGACCATATCTAGAATGACGAGATACTACGAATATTTGAAAAAAGAAGGCACCTACTCGCAACTATCTTTAGAGTCGCGGCAAATGGATCGGCCATGTGTTAAGACAGGAGGGTTTCCTGAACCTAGTAATAGAGGGAAGAAACAAAAAAAAACCGCCCATGCCATCTTTGCGACTTGTACGAGGATATGGGCTGTTCAACGTATGAGGAGCTGAAGATTGTGGCGCATAAAAGACCAGAATGGCGAAGAATGTCTCATTTGTTGCTGCAAACTAATCCACAAGATTGAGACCACAGACGAGACTAAGGTAATCGGTGATATAGTTGACACTGTGTCGATCCAATGAGGTGCCCTATACACCAATTGGGCGTGGATAGATGCCAGATTTAAAAAAAATCATTACATGGTTGTCTTTCTAAGACTTACAATATATGATTTTCTGCAGACATAATTCGGGTGATATTTAAAAAGATATATGCAGGGCTTTTTTTAACAAATAAGGTAAGTGAGTTCGCTTATAAATTCCCGGAAAAGGTCCCGGAAGTTACTAAAAAAAATTTAAAATTTCATTTAAATATTCATAATAATACCATATTTTATATTATTTTTTGACATCTCATCAAAGATGAAGAATAATATGGAAGTCGGGCCATTTACGGGGCTGGCGACCTTCATAGGCAGGTTTAAGTGATCACTTTACACACGTGTAACATTCACCAATTCTACCCATTATTGACAATCACACTACTCAAATTCTTGGAACTTCTATATATATGAATCAATTTAGAAACCTTGTTCTTAAATCACTAGAACTTCACTAGAGACGTAAAGAAGACGTGAGATGTAAAGAAGCTTTTTATTAAACAGAAACTCTTATATTATAATGGGAGATAATCCAGATTTGTGAACAAGTATTTGGACACACTCAAAATGTTGTATACAATATTTTGACGATATATATAAATATATATTGTAATTACGTAAGCACAAACATTGTTTTGTCTAATCGATTTTGAAAATTAAAAAAAATATATATCCGTGAAAAAAGGTACCGGAACGCCGTTCCACCGCAATACATGAAAAAAAGCCCTGGATATTCGTATACATATTTAAAATCCCCAAATTAGAGGATACAACGCATCGTTTCACTATAATAACACAGGTGAAAGTGATGCTAGAATCTACGAAGTATAAAATAAAGTATAAAATAAATTGGCATCACGGAATGAACTTCTCGGAAGTAATATTTGATTGTAATGGGTAGAGAATAATTGTGCAATCATTATTTTTTGTGCACAGCTTTTAATAATTTGAAATGAAAGCATATTCGTCCATTGAGACGAGTTGTTGCGTATTCGTAATATGGCGCTGCTATGCCCGAGTAATAATGGAACGTATGCAAATATCTTGTTAATGCGCCATAAGAAAAAATAAATAAATAGCCAATAATAAATTGTTGATAGATTGCCACTAAAAAATGAAAGTCGGTACTTACTTGCAATATATATTTTTTGTAATTAACTACGTATTGATAAAATCATATTATGTTTCAATTGTTATTAAGTCACCCATTAAAAAAACATTTACTTTTGATATTTTTTTTGTTTAAAATGAGAGAAGAAAGTGGCGGTTGAAACTCAAAAAACCTATTTACTCAAAATATCAAATTAAAAACTTTACAATATTTTTTTTATATAGCTACATACATCATCGGTTAAATGGAAAATAAAGAATAGGCACACATTTCTTATACGTATAAGTATGTAAATTCACAATGCTTTTAAAATAATAAAAATATAAAAAGTCTATATTATTTATTGATTCGGCATTAACTTTGTGGAATGACATGATTATTTTATTAAAAATTAAACACTTGAATAATCCACTTAATTGAGTTTTATTTTATTTACGACTAGTTTCGAAAACGACAATTGTTTTCATCTTCTGGTACAAATTAAAAATTAGTTTGTACAAATTAAAACAGTAAATAAAATACAACTCAATTAAGTGGATTATTCAAGTGTTTAATTTTTAATAAAATAAAAAGTCTATACCAATACAATAAAAATACTAAAGTATTGTAAAATTTACAATAAAAATAATAAAGTATTGTACGCTGTCTGCCTTGAGCAATGTTTATTATTGCGTTGCTGTTACGTTCAACAGATAGCGCTGCCATTGCAGTCTAAAGCTTTTTTTAAAACATGTTTTAACGGTCACAGGTATATAAAAACATGCGCGTATTCGAATGAAACGTTGTTCAAATTAAAATAAGCAATCGTTGAATAACTTTAGGAGTTATAAGATAAGATTTTAAACAAATGAACTGCATTTTCTGATCACATTTCAGTGCTAATATAATGTAAATAATTAACAAAAAATGATTAATACATCACTGTAGGTAAAAACTATTATTTTTTAAACTTATTGGTAACTTCTCATACCTATCATGTAAAATAAATCCTATGAGAGTAGGTACGGTAGGCATTATCAAATACTCAAGGTATTTAGTATAATATTTTATGGGGCCATTTATATGTCCTCACTTTGTATTGCGTAGAAAGTAAAGTATTCGTGGTGCATAGAAATAGGCGTGATTATCCACTTATGTACCTTAATGATATCACAAGCATAACCTCTATTTTCTTTTAGTCCTTAAGAGTGAAACAAAAAAGAAACTTCTTAGAAGCAATAGAAAACAAAAGATGAAAGATGATAGTGCAAGACGACTTCATCATTATCATAATAGAGTAGAAAAGGAGATATAAAAAAATTAAGACTTAGACATTACATATTGACTAAATGCAGTCGAAATGCGATCTCTCAGACGTTTGTATGGCAAACCGTTGTATGATAGATGTTCAAATGGTGACGTAAGGAAAAAATGCAAGGCTGAGATAAGCACTATCGATAAAGTTAAGAAAGATTGTTGAGATTATATGTAAATAACATGAGATAGGAAAGAAAGCATTAGGAAAAATAAGAAAGGATAGTTAAACACATTTTTGAGGCGAATGTGATTGATAATAGAAGCAGAAGAAGACTGATGAAAACTTGGCATGATCAAGTATTTCGTCAGAATAATTGCCGTGTATGTATGAGAAGACGTATGAATGTGGAAGAGGCGAAATTGTGTACAAAGACAGATTGGTGTAGTGATCTATTTTCTCTGCCTAACCCTGAGGGGAAGCGGCGTGATGGTTAGTTAGTTTCATTTAAGCTTTAAAATATGAGTTTTTTTGTAATTATTATATTATGTGATATTATTTTTTTTACTTGAATATAAAACTATTCTAGGATTTCTTAGTGTGAGAAAGAGCATAAAAGTAAGTGTTCGTAATTATATGATACATGGGCACCAATTACATATTTTTCTTTTGTATGGCATTGCGCGTTTGCAGACATTATTATTAATTATTGTAGAGTTAATGGCGATATGTGTGGATTTTTCTCGTGGAAGATGGACAAAGAATGTGCGCAGAGTTCTTCTCACACGTTGCTAAAACAAAGACCAAGGAAATACCGTTGATCGCCATCGAAAGAGTGGGTCAAGCCATTAATAATGTGGACGGATCTCAAAAAAATATGGTGAGGTATGTTCCTCTCTCTCTCTGCGGCCGTATGTGAACAAGAATTTCCATAACAAAAGAATGTAAAGGCTAAATTAACGAACGTTAGCGCTTCACAGTCAATATTAACGTTTCAGATCTGTGTACATCGCATCATCGTTATAACACACTCGGTGAAAGCCCATAATATGACGGGAAATAATACTTGCCACTCGTGTCGTTATGAATATAACGTCTATCTTGTATTCTCAATATTATTAATAAATTCTTTTGAGAAATAAAAAGACTTTGTGTTTTGTTCCACTCACATTTTTATTAACCAACTAGTTTCGGCAACAACCTGTTGAATTAAACCCTGAAGAGGGCAACAGGTTGTTGCCGAAACTAGTTGGTTAGTAAAAATATGAGTGGATCAAAACACAAAGTCTTTTTATTTCTCAAAATAATTTATCAATATGATCCACAAAGTGAATGCTTTCAATATTCAAAACATATTATTAATATTTAAAGCATTTACTTTGTGGTTAGTCATTTCTATTTATTTATTTTTTTACAAAAATGTTAATAATATTAGTATATGTATAACCACTCACCGATATTTTTTTTGCTCGGTGTGAAAGTTAGATTTGGATAACGGGACATTCGGTGAGTGGTTATATACTAATATTATTAACATTTTGGTAAAAAAGAAAATAAGTAATTCTATCTAGTTTTAAACTACATATCGCTCACTCCTTTCATCAACGTCATATATATATTTATATATATATATATATATATATATATATATATATATATATATATATATATATATATATATATATATATATATATATATATATATATATATATATATATATATATATATATATATATATATATATATATATATATATATATATATATATATATATATATATATATATATATATATATATATATATATATATATATATATATATATATATATATATATATATATATATATATATATATATATATATATATATATATATATATATATATATAAAAAAATTGTTTTTTCAGGAGATTGTTTGAAAAAAGTTTGAAAATATATTAAAATGTAATAAAAATAAATATCAAGCCAACATTTTGAGTGTGTCCAAATACTTGTTCACAAAATCTGGATTATCTCCAATTACAGGAGTTATTTTCATATTATTTTTTGACACCTCAGCCCAGACTTCCATATTCTTCTTCATCTTTGATGAGATGTCAATAAAAATAATATGAAATATCAAGCCACTCATTGAACTTTTTACTGTGCAACAGATCTTTTTAGGTAAAACCTGAATGTTTTTTCTCCATTTGAATTTTGTATATTAAAAAAAAATAATAATACCATTTCTTCAAAATGCAAAAACAACACTTTCTGCCATGTAGCGGGTAAATATTAAATTAAAAATATGCCGCTTTTGCTGGGATATAGAACATTTTCTGGGCATTCCGAAAACATGCACAACTGAAACATGACGATTTTTGATATATGATGTTGAAAGGAGTGAGCGATTTATGCATTACAAAAAGTAAATTTCAATTTTGAATTGTCAATGTTACCATTACCAAACCTAATTTTTATCTTTTAAAAAGGCTGTGCTTTAAGTTGATCACAGAATGTGTAAAATAAGGTATTCAGTTGACAAAAATTGTTGAGGCAGAGGATATAAAGATCTGTCGGATTAATTTGTATTATTTAGATAATATGACTATACAAATAAATGAGCTTTGTGACAAATAATGATTGATATTAGATATTAACACCATTGTGTCTATTGTATTGTTGTATCTTTTGTATTGTTTTTGGGGATCAACCTTATTTAATTATTATGCATATCCACTACCATTTTTGAGATATATAAACTAAATATACTATAAATCCTTGTACATATAAAAGGTAAGGAGAATTTTCTAAGGCAAATAATATGTTAAAATAAAAATAAAAATTAAAACAAAGAACATAAATGTAGGTACTTATACACAAAAACTCTTTTTACGTTTTTCTACGTCAATCAGCTAGTCTTCGTTTTAAGAGATCTGACAGGAAAGTCTTATTTTGCAGAAAATAAAATGCAAGAGCCATAAAATTTTCACAAAGTCTTAATTTATTTACAACATTTTGAGTGTGTCCAAATACTTTTTCACGAATCTGGATTATCTCCAATTATGGGAGTTATTTCTCATATTATTTTTGACATCTCATCAAAGATAAAGAAGAATATGACTTCCATATTCTGCTTCATCTTTGATGAGATGTCAAAAAATAATATGAAACATGTTTTTTTTAAGACTGTAATCTTGGATTGGAGCAGTTATCACGCATTGCTGAAGAATTACAGACCGTGAGTTCGATTCTTATTATACAGGTATTCCTATGCCTTGATATTCTTGTACTCCTAGCAGCGATAATGATTTGATTATATTTATTAAGGCACCTACCTGTATTATATTTTGCTGCATTGTGTTATTTTGATAACGGTTAACACTGTTTTGGTAATTTTACATCGTATTTAGATTACTGTTCTTATAAGTACCTACATTTAAAGTCTTAAATTTGATATTTTGTATATTAAAAGCATTGTTCACTTTGTGGTTTGGTAATATAACACTGTCCTTATAATTCATCTTTCACTTTTGTAATGCCACTTAAAAACACTAATTCGTTTACCGGTTTCGGAAAAATCATTCTATCATCAGGTTAAATGTAGATTAAAATTAAATTGTAACGGTCTGACAATTATATAAAAATAAAAATTTGAAAGAGGGATAAATTAATTAAAATTGGAATATTTTTAAATGTGAACATGGATTTAATTTAAATTATTTTTTTATGGGTGAGTCTTTATTTATTGTTTTTATTTATAATTTTTCTTGATTATCTAAAAATATCAGTTTTATTTATATGTAAAATTTAGATAATCCAAATTTAGAGAATCTGATAAAGTGGTATTACACAAAGTGAACGATGAATGATAAGGAGACTCTTAAATTTAAGACCAATTCTAACACGAATAAAATTATAGTGTTTTTTCTTGTAAATGTATTTCGAGATAAGATTTTCCGTGGTTTAATCCATTGTTGAAACATCATTTGCTTAATAATGTAGGTGAGTGTTTTTTTGCATAATTGCAAATTTAATTTAATGAAATTACGGGTTGAAATTGAAATAATCAGTCAAATACGTATATTATTTTTAATTTTTGCGAAAAAAACATAAAAGAAATGTTGATATAAAACATTTGTATATGTAAGATGATTTTTTATGTTATTCACGTGAACTCGACTGTTTCGAGAACTACAGATGTTCTCGAAACTAGTCATGTTTACTTTAATAAACCAAAAAGCGATCTTATACAAGTATTTAATTGGTATATTTAAACTAAAAACATACATTTTACTGCAGTTGATAAATATAATGTTTTTGTTCTATGAAATTTGAACGAGATAAATGATCACCTTGTATGCATGTATCTAATTATTACCACTACAAAGCCATGTCCGGTTTAAATTAATGAATTGATAATTAGATCATTTATCATATGAAAGCAAGGTGAGATCAGTTCTGCGCTTCAGGTGCTTGTCCAGGGTAATATTAAACAAATATTAGAGTAAAAAAACCCTAATATTTATTTTAACCCCCTACGAGGAATCAAGCCCTGGACCTTCGGCTTAGTATCCAAATACACTATGAAGGTGTACGTAATGATTAAAGAAAACACTTCGTTTATTACCACTTGAGTTTTATTATAGACTACATGTTTCAGAAGTTAAACTTCCATCATTCAGGTCTGTATAATAACATACAGACCTGAATGATGGAAGTTTAACTTCTGAAACATGTAGTCTATAATAAAACTCAAGTGGTAATAAACGAAGTGTTTTCTTTAATCATTGTAACATGTCTTACCACAAAGTTAATGCCGAAACAATAAATAAAATAAGGTGTACGTATATAATTACTATGTCATTCGATGCAGTGCCTTGTGCACTTTAACTAATGGGTTAAGATGCTTAAAATCGGCCGTCGTAAAATATTGTAAATTAAAATACTCTTTATGAAGGAAATTTACGAACTCTAATGTTCAAGGTGACGATTTCAAATCGACGCAAAAAGCTACTGCGTTATGTTACCTGCTTATTGTATTATTCTACAGCATTGGTCCCCAACCCTTGAACCGCGAACCAGTATCAATAAAAAAAAATCGAGCACACCCAATCAAGTGCTGGAGATTCCAGACAGTACCTTTAAAACTCCATTCGAGATAACAATTCTGCCGGTTTTATGGATTAAAGTCACGTCGGAAACCCCTGAGATGGTCATCACATCCCTTAAATCCCTATTGCCATTTCCGATATCCTATGTGTGTGAAGCAGGATTTTCTGCAGCCACAGCAACCAAAACAAAACAACGGAATAAGTGGACATAAGCATCACACTTTGGTTGTCATTGTTTCCTATTACCCCCATATGGAACCTCTCGTTGAAAACAGTTGTTGTCTCGTTGTAGTTGTAAGTGTTTTTCATTTTGAAGGCATGTTTATTATACTAAATTCATTTCTTGAATGTTTTTCGCAGATACTCTGTGTAACATTTTATAAACTTTATAAAATAAAAAAAATAAAATAACAGTACATGTTTAACCCTGATGATGACAACATTCTTGTCGAAACCGGTTGGAGAAAAAATGTACCAATGAAAAAGTGGTTAAAACAAAGTTGTTTTATTTTATAATGTAACCACCCTACCTTCGGGTAATTTTCAGGCATATTTGTTATAAACAAGCAAAAAAATTACAACGTTTTGTTACAAAATATTGTCAGGTATGAAACCTGACTGAAATTTGTCAGTGTATCCGGTACGCATTAAATATTTTTGGAACAGATATATTTTCTCCTACGGGTTAGCGAGGAATGGTGAAGAAAAACCGCGCGTATCACGTACGTTCGTATGTGTAGGGCGGTTAAATTAATATTATGAAATTAAAACAATCTAAATCATTAACAATCAACGTCCCCAATGGTAAAATTATCAAACGTTGACCAGTTTGCGGCGATAAAAAGGTTGAGGACCTCTTCTACAATACCTCGAGTAATGTCGGCCATAAAACAAAACGTGAAACTCATTAAAGCTACGTGCACGACCTGAAACTAGTGATTCTTTCATAGATATAAGAGGATTTCACGT